>NW_022436980.1:7332586-7444028 GCF_009761245.1 Sapajus apella
GTGTGTGTGTGTGTGTGTGTGTGTGTGTGTGTGTGTGTGTGTGTGTGTAAAGGGCATAAGAGCTAATCCAAAAGAGCACCCAATGGCCAACGTGTTCATAATTTAAACAGAATATTAACTCTAGCATTGAATTGTGATCTGAAGAACAAAATAAATCTCCATGAGTTCATATTGATATAAATAAATTATTGAATAAATAAATAAGGGAGAGGTGACACATTTTCCTGGCAGAATAATTCTGAATACATAAATAATCCTTTTTCTAAGAGGTAGAGATTAATTCTCCTCACTTTGAGTGTGGGCTAGACTTAGTATTCACTTCCTTTTTTTTTTTTTTTTTTTTTTTCATTTTTTGAGATGGAGTTCGCTGTTGTTGCCCAGGCTGGAATGCAATGGCATGATCTTGGCTCTGACTCCCGGGTTCAAGTGATTCTCCTGCCTCAACCTCCCAAGTAGCTGGGATTACAGGCATGTGCCATCATGCCCGTCTAATTTTGTCTTTTTAGTAGAGATGGGGTTTCACCATGTTGGTCAGGCTTGTCTTGAGCTTCTGACCTCAGGTGGTCCACCCATCTCGGCCTCCCAAAGTGCTGGGATTACAGGCATGAGCTGCCACGCCTGGCAGTATTCACTTCTAAAAAATAAAGGACAAAAAGGGGAAAATAGTAATATAGCAATAGATACTTGAATAGTATTAACAGGAAATTTAAGGAGGAAAAGAGTACTTCTTTTCACAACTTAACTCCTTCAGTATGATCTGAGTAGATAAATACAAACATACTTCATTTATATAATGAAAAAATCCAGTTACGTAACAAAAAGAATAAGAAACTAGGAAAATAAGAATTACTGTTGAAAAGCTGAGAAAGTTGACACATTTAGATCACAAACACTGAGGAGGGGATGAGGCAGAGCAAGAGGGCTGAATAGAACCCTCCAGCAATTGCCCCCATGCTGCAGAACTATCCACATAAGAAAGCACCTTCAACTACACTTATGTATGTTTTTGTTTAACTTGTGGGCAAAGACTTATGGATAGGTGCAAAAAATAAATCCTCTTTTGCAACCCAGAATTCATTGTTCAGTGTGAGTTTTGATACATATAAGAAGGCATATTATGATACCTGAGACAGTTAACTGATGGGAGTATTGATAGCCATAAAGGTTGGTTCCAAGGCAGGCGCAGTGGCTCAAGCTTGCAATCCCCACACTAAGGTGGGACTCTTGAGAACATGATGTCTGGAGTTAAAGGTATTGACATACTTCCAGACATCTGTACTATTCTTAAGTGTGATCGTTTACAAATTAATACGATTTGAACTCAATCATGTTAGCAGAGGGTGTCAAATTGAGAAACAGGCAGATCCACCACCTATAGTAAAAAGGACCCTAAAGTAAATTGATTGAATAAATTAGATCCCAAAGATTCTTGGTGAATTTTGAAGTCTTCCTCAGTACATCCATATTAAAAGGAGATGACAGAAGCCAAAATAAAAGAATTATGGGTTGACAGGACAAATTTATTAAAATAAGCATCAGTTTCATTAAAAAGGGCTAACTTGGTCGGGCGCGGTGGCTCACGCCTGTAATCCCAGCACTTTGGGAGGCCAAGGCGGGTGGATCACGAGGTCAAGAGATCGAGACCATCCTGGTCAACATAGTGAAGCCCCGTCTCTACTAAAACTACAAAAAATTAGCTGGGCATGGTGGCGCGTGCCTGTAGTCCCAGCTACTCAGGAGGCTGAGGCAGGAGAATTGCCTGAACCCAGGAGGTGGAGGTTGCGGTGAGCCGAGATCGCGCCATTGCACTCCAACCTGGGCAACAAGAGCGAAACTCTGTCTCAAAATAAATAAATAAATAAATAAATAAATAAATAAATTAAATAAATTAAAAAAAAATAAAATAAAAAAATAAAAAAGGGCTAACTTCCCTCCAGCTCTTTAGAGGATCTAAAGTGACCTTGATGGACAGTAGAAGAAATCACAACATGGAATTCCTTGAATAAAAATTTATTGACTTTAAAAAAAAAAAAAGAAAAAAATAAAGCACCTTCATAAAAACCAAATATCAGGTGGCCAGACACAGTGGCTTACACCTGTAATCCTGGCATGTTGGGAGGTTGAGGTGGAAGATTGCTTGAGGCCAGGAGTTTGAGACCAGTTTGCTCAACACAGTAAAATCCTGTCTCTACAAAGAAAAGAAAATCAGGTGAGTGATCACAGTACCTAGTTTTAGCATCATATCAAGGAAGGAGACACTGAAGAGGGAAAGACAGCCTTGAATTGCCTACACCACCCTTACCCCCTCCCGCAGCTATGCGGCATGGTATGGAGAGAGAATCTCTGTGCTTGGGGGAGGGAGAGCAACGTGATTGTGCAACTTTGCATTGAAATCCAGTGCTGCTCTGTCACAATGGAAAGCAACACAGGGCAGAATTCAGCTGATGCCCACAGAGGGAGCTTTTAGACCAGCCCTTGCCAGAGGGGAATCTTCCATCCCATCAGTTGGAACGTGAGTTCTGGTTAGCCCACCAGTGAGGGCTAAAGTGCCCTGGAGTTTTAAATGAACTTGAAAGATAGTCTAGGCCACAAGGACTGCAATTCCTGTGCAAGTCCTAGTGCTGTACTGGGCTTGGAACCAGTGGACTTGGGGTGTACATAACCTAGTGAAATACCAGCTACGGTGACTAAACGAGTGCTTGCATCACCACTCCTCCAGCTCTAGACATCACAGCACCAGGAGAAGAGGGAAAAGTAAAGAGGACTTTGTCTTGCAACTTGGATACCAGCTCAGCCACAGTAAAATAAAACCCACATTCTAGACCATAGCTCCTGGATAACATTTCTAGACCGATCCTGGGCCAGAAGGGAACCTACTGCCCTAAAGGGAAGGACACACTCCTGACAGAATTCACCACCTGCTGACTAAAGAGCCCTTGGGTTTTGAATAAATATCAGCAGTAGCCAGGCAGTAGTTGCCATGGGCCTTGGGCAAGACCCAAAACTACTCACTTCAGGTGTGACCCAGCACAATTCTTATCTGCGGTAGCCATCAGGAGAGACTCTTGCTTGAAAAAAGGAGAGGGAAGAATAAAGAGGACTTCGTTTTATAACTCAGGTATCAGCTCAGCTACAATAACATAAAGCACCCAGGAGACCCTAAAGTTTCCAGTTCCAGGCTTTGGCTCCTGGAATGCATTTCTAGACCCCCCCACTAGGCCAGAATGGAACCTACTACCCTGAAGGGAGAGACCCAGTCCTGGCAGGACTCATCATCTGCTGACTAAAGAGCCCTTGGGCTTGAATAAACATCAGTGATAGCCAGGAGACAGTTGCCACAGGTCTTCAGCAAAACTCAGTACTGTGCTGGCTTCAGGTGTGACCCAGAAGTCTCAGTGGTTTTATCCACAGGAGCATTGCATGACTCCACCCCCAACTCCAGACAGCTCAGCATGAAGAAAGAGACTCCATTTGCTTGGGGGAGGATAAGGGATGAGAACCAGAGACTCTGATACATCTTACTCAAGACCACTAAAGTTGTACCTCTGCAAAAGTCACAGCATTACTGGGCTTGGAGTGCCCCCTAATGCACATATGGCTGCAGTGACCAAAGACTTAGATTACAACACTTAATTCCAGTTGAATGCTTAGAAAGCCTTCTTAAGAAGGATGGGTACAAACAAGCCCAGACAAAAAAGACTAGAATAAATACCCAACTTTTCAGTGCACAGACATTGACAAACATCCACAGGCATCAGAGCCATCCAGGGAAACATGATCTCACTGAATGAACTAAATAAGGTACCAGTGACCAATTCTAGAGTGGCAGAGATGTGTGATTTTTGACACAGAATTCAAAATAGCTGTTTTGGGGAAGCTTAACAAAATCCAAGATAGCACAGAGAAGAAATTCAGAATCCTACCAGATAAATTTAACAAAGAGATTAAAATAATTTAAAAGAATCAAGTAGAAATTCTGGAGCTGAAAAATTCAATACACAAACTAAAGAATGCATCAGTCTTTGAACAGTAGAACTGATCAAGCAGAAGAAAGAATTAGTGAGTTTGGAGACAGGCTATATGAAAATACTCAGAGGAGTCAAAAGAAAAAACTATGAAACATGCCTACAGGATTTAGAAAACAGCTTCAAAAGGGGAAATCTAAGAGTTACTGGTTTTAAAGAGGGGGTAGAGAGAGAGATTGAGGTAGAAAGATTACTCAAAGAGATAATATTGGAGAACTTTCCAAACCTAGATAAAGATATCAGTATCCAAGTCTAAGAAGGTTATAGATCACCAAGAAAAATTAAAGACGACTACCTTAAGACATGTAATAATCACACTCCCAAAGGTTAAAGATAAAAAAGGATCCTAGGCTGGGTGTGGTGGCACAAGCCTGTAATCCCAGCACTTTGGGAGGCCGAGGGGGGTGGATCACAAGGTCAAGAGATCGAGACCATCCTGGCCAACATGGTGAAACCCCTTCTTTACTAAAAATACGAAAAAAATTAGCTGGGCGTCATGGTGTGTGCCTGTAGTCCCAACTACCCGGGAAGCTGAGGTAGGAGAATTGCTTGAACCCGGGAGGCGGACGTTGCAGTGAGCAGAGATCGAGCTACTGCACTCCACCCTGGCGCCTGACAACAGAGCGAGACTGTCTCAAACAAACAAACAAACAAAAAGAATCCTAAAAGCAAGATAAAATAAAAAAATGACATACAAAGCAATTCCAATATGTTTGGCTGCACATTACTCAGTAGAAACCTTATAGACCAGGAGAGAGTCAGATGACATCTTTGAAGTGCTGAAAGAAAAAGACTTTTATCCTAGAATATTATACCCAGTGAAAATATACTTTCTTTTTTTTTCCTCTCTCTCTTTTTGCGATGGAGTTTCACTCTTGTTGCCCAGGCTGGAGTGCAATGGCATGATCTTGGCTTACCACAACCTCCGCTTCCTGGATTTAAGTGATTCTCTTGCCTCAGCTTCCTGAGTGAGTAGCTGGGATTACAGGCATGAGCCACCACGCTCAGCTAATTTTGTATTTTTAGTAGAGATGGGGTTTCTCCCTGTTGGTCAGGCTGGTCTCGAACTCCTGACCTCAGGTGATCCACTTGCCTCAGCCTCCCAAAGTGTTGAGATTACAGGCATGAGCCACTGCACCTGGCCCTGAAAATATACTTCAGACATCAAGGGGAAATAAAGACTTTCCCAGACAAACAAAAGCTGAGGGATTTTGTCAGCACCAGACCTGTCCTACAAGAAATGCTGAAGGGAGTTCTTCAACCTGAAAGAAAAAGATGTTAACAAGCAATAAGAAATTGTCTAAATACATAGACAAATACAGAATATTTTAACACTGTAATTCTAGTGTGTAAGCTACTCATGTCTTGAGTAGGAAGACTAAAAGAAATCTTATCAAAAATAATAAGTATAACATTTTAAGACATAATATAATAAGATATAAGTAGAAACAACAGAAGGCTAAAAAGTAGGGGGTGAAATTAAAGTGTAGGGCTTTGTATCTGATATTAAAAAAATGATTTAGATTTGCTGTTTAGTCTTATGTTTATTAAGTAAACCATAGTTTTAAAAAAATTAAGTGTAGAATTTTTATTGGTTTTCTCTTGACCATTTGTTTTTGCAATCAGAGTTAGGTTATTATCAATTTAAAATAATGGGTTTTAAGATGTTACAGGTATTGATCGACTTACAACCTATGCAACTTACGACCATTCGACTTTACAACCACAATCGCTAGCCATGACTGCTCTGCGTCTCGCAGCACAAACGTTGCCCAGCTGGGTGTACGACAGTGCGGACCAGCTTCCAGCAGCACTACCATCTCCGCGTGCATATAGCCTACTCAACTTACAACCAAATTGTGTTACGACCAGTCTGTCGGAACCAGTCGTGGTTATAAGTTGAGCACTAGCTGTATTTGCAAGCTTCATGGTAACTTCAGATCAAAAAAATACAATAAATACACAAAATGTACAAAGCAAGAAATTAAAACATACCACCAGAGAATATCACTGACATGAGAAGGAAGAAAGAGAAGACCAGAAAACAACCAGAAAACAAGTAACAAAATGGAGGGAGTAAGTTTTTAATTATCAATAGTGATATTGAATGTAAATGGTCTAAACTCTCCAATCTAAAGACATAGAATGGCTGGATGGATTAAAAAGGTGGGAAAAAAGCCAAAAGATATGTTGCCTACAACAAACACACTTCTCTTAAAAAGACACACAGACATATATAGACTGAAAATAAAGGGATGAAAAAAAGATATATTATACAAATGGAAACCAAAAAAGGAGCAGGATAAAATTATATCAGATAAAATAGATTTCAAGACAAAAACTAAAAAAAAAAGGCAAAGAACATCATTGTATAATTGTTTTTTTCTGTCACTCAGGCTGGGGTACAATGGCACGCTCTAGGCTCATGCAACCTCCACCTCCCGGGTTCAAGCAATTCTCCTGCCTCAGCCTCCCAACTAGCTGGGATTATAGGTGTGTACCACCACGCCTGGCTAATTTTTGTATTTTTAAGTAGAGACCAGGTTTCACCATGTTGGTCAGGCTGTTCTCAAACCCCTGACCTCATGATCCGCCCGCCACAGCCTCCCAAAGTGCTGGGATTACAGGTGTGAGCCACCGGGCCCGGCTATCATTATGTAATTTTAAAGGGACATTTCAGCAAGAGGATGTAACAATTGTAAATATATATGTACCCAACAGAGGAGCACCCAGATATATAAAGCAAATGTTATTATATCAGAGAGATAGACCCCAATACAATAATAGTTGGAGACTTCAACACCCCACTTTCAGCATTGGAGAGATTATCCAGACCAAAAAAATCAACAAAGAAACATCAGACTTAATCTGCACTATAGACCAAATGGGTTTAATAGATATTTATAGAACATTTCATCCAGTAGCTGCAGAATATACATTTTCTCCTCAGCACATGGATTATTCTCAAGGATAGATCATATGTTAGGCCACAAAGCAAGTGTTTTTTGTTTTGTTTTGTTTTGTTTTGTTTTGAAAGACCAGGGGCTCACACTGTTGCCCAAGCTGAAGTACAGTAGCATGATCATGGCTCACTGCAGCCTCAACTTCCCAGGCTCAAGTGATTCTCCCACCTCAGTCTCCCCAGTAGTTGGGACTACAGCCACATGCCACTTTATCTGGATAACTTTTTCTATTTTTTGTAGAGATAGAGTCTCACTATGTTTTCTAGGCTGGTTTTGAACTCCTAGGCTCAAGCAGTCCTTCCATCTCTGTCTCCCAAAGTGCTGGGATTACAGGTGTCAGCCACTGTGCCTGGCCAAAGTCGTAAAACATTTTTAAAAATTGAAATAATGTCTCCAAGTATGGTGGCTCACGCCTGTAATCCCAGCAGTTTGGGAGGCCGAGGCGGGTGGATGCTTGTGGATGTTTGTCAATGTCTGTGCACTGAAAAGTTAGGTATTTATTCCAGTCTTTTTTGTCTGGGCTTGTTTGTACCCATCCTTCTTGAGAAGGCTTTCTAAGCATTCAACAGGAATTAAGTATTGTAATCTAAGTCTTTGGTCACTGCAGCCATATGTGCATTAGCGGCACTTCCCAGCCCAGTAATGCTGTGACTTTTGCAGAGGTAAGACTTTAGTGGTCTTGAGTAAGATGCGTCAAGCAGAGTCCCTGGTTCTCTTCCCTTATTTTCCCCCAAGCAAATGGATTAAGAACGTAATCCCATCTGCAGTAGGTACAAATAAAATAAGATACTTAAGAATTAACTTTACCAAAGAAGTGAAAGGTCTTTAAAATGAAAACTGTAGAGCATTGATGTGAGAAATTGAAGAAGACACAAAAAAATGGAAAGATATGCCATATTCATGGATTGAAAGAATCAATATTATTAAAATGTCCATACTACCCAAAGCAAGCTACAGATTCAGTGCAATCTCTTTCAAAATACTGGTGACATTCTTCACAGAAATAGAAAAAATAACCCTAAAGTTTATATCAAACCACAAAAGACCCAGAGTAGCCAAAGACATCTTGAGCAAAAACAACAAAACTGGAGGAATCACATTATCTGACTTCAAATTATACTACAAAACTATATAACCATGGTATGTGGCATAAAAACAGACACATAGACCAATGAAACAGAATAGAAAACCCAGAAATAAATCATACATCTACAGTGAACTCATTTTTGACAAAGGTATCAAGAACATACTTTGGGGAAAGGACTGTCTCTTCAATAATTGATTTTGGGTAAACAATATCCATATGCAGAAGAATGAAACTAGAACCCTATCTCTTGCCATATACGAAAATCAAGTCAAAACTGATTAAAGACTTTAAGTACTGAAACTATAAAACTATTGAAAGAAGCCATTTGGGAAACTCTCCAGGACATTGGACTGGGTAAAGGTTTCTTAAATAATACCCCCAAAGCATAGGCAACCAAAACAAAAATGGACAAATGGGATCACATCAAGTTAAAAAGCTTCTGCACAGCAAAGGAAACAATCAACAGGGAAAAGACAACACCTGGAATGGGAGGAAATATTTGCAAACTATCCATCTGACAGAATATTAATAAGCAGAATATATAGGGAACCGAAACAAACTCTACAGAGAAAAAAATCCAATTTAAAAATAGGCAAAATATATTAATAGGTATTTCTCAAAAGAAGACGTAAAAATGACAGGTACGTGAAAAGGTGCTCAACATCATTGATCATCAGAGAAATGCAATTCAAAACTACAATGAGATATATCTCACCTCAGTTAAAATCGCTTTTATCCAAAAGATAGGCAATAATAAATGTTGGTGAAGATGTGGAGAAAGGGGAGCCCTTTTACATGGTTGGTGGTAATGTAAATTAGTACACCTACTATGGAGAACAGTTTGAAGGTTCCTGAAAAAACTAAAGACAGAACTGCCATATTACCCAGCAGTCCCACTGCTGGGCATATACCCCAAAGAAAGGAAATAGGTATATTGAAGAGATGTCTGCATTCCAGTGTTTATTGCAGCACTATTCACAATAGGCAAGATTTGGAATCAAGTATCCACTCACAGACAAATGGATACAGAAAATATGGTATATATACACAATGGAGTACTATTCAGCCATAAAAAGAATGAGATCCAGTCATTTACAACAATATGGATGGAACTGGAGGTCATTACATTAAATGAAATAAGCCAGGCACGGAAAGACAAACTTCACACGTCCCTCGCTCATTTGTGGGAGCTAAGAATTAAAACAGCTGAACTCATTGAACTCATGGAGATAGAGAGTAGAATCATGATTACGGGAGGCTGGGAAGGGTAGTGGAGAAGTAGGAAATGGGGAGGGTTAACAGATACATATCGTTAGGTGCAATGAATATCAGCTGTGATAGCACAATAGGGTGACTACAGTCAGCAATAATTTGTTGTACATTTTAGAATAACTGAGGGAATATAACTGGAATGTTTGTAACACAAAGAAATGATGAATGCTTGAGGTGATGGATACACTGTTTACCCTGATGTGATTATTAACATTGTATGCCTGTATCAAAATATCTAACGTATCCCTTAAGTATATACATCTATTGTTTACCCATAAAAGTTAAAAATTTAAACAAAAAACCCAAACCAGGCCAGGCATAGTGGCGCACACCTGTAATCCCAGCACTTGGGGAGGCTGAGATGGGCAGATTGTTTGAGACCAGCCTGGGCAACATAGTGAGACCTTGTCTCTTTTGAAAAAAAGAACCATTGAGGAATTTATAAAGAATGCAAAGCATATGGGTTCAGATTGATACCTTACTATGTGGAGAAATCTGCAACCTAATACAGGTATAAAGGAGAAACATTAGTGAAGTGAGTTTTCCTGACACAATTCCGGAAACCCTCATGCTCAGGAAATTTCAAAGTCAGAGTGGGTTGAGGATAATCAAAAGGTAATTAATTACCACATTTCAAAACTGTTGAACCAAGATCCACTAGAATAGCTAATTACATTTACCTATAGGTTAAGCTACTAGAACATGTCTATATAAATTGGCAGTATCTCCAACATGGGCTTTAAAGCCAGAGACAAAATCAGGGTTACACTTTAGAGAACTTCTGGTTGCCACTGTGAATGTGGAGCTCCTTCCTTCAGGAGCACCTGCCTGACTGCTTGCCTCTTCTCACATGTGATACTCGTGGTAGCCAGACTCCTATAGTCAGCATGTACATTCATGGCAGGGAGGAGTGATTTTCACATATATTACAGCAATGGTTCTTAGTGGTAGATGCACATTTAAATCACCTGAAGAACTTTTGTTGTTTGGTTGTTTTTAAAAAATAGAGATAGGGTCTTGCTTTGTCACTCAGGCTCGAGTACAGTGGCACAATCACGGCTCACTATAGGCCTGAATTCCCACGCTCATTATCCTCTTGCCTCAGCTTCTTCTTCTTTTATTTTATTTATTTATTTTTTCAGATAGAGTCTCACTCTGTTGCCCAGGCTAGAGTATAATGGTGCCATCTCAGCTCACTGCAACCTCTGCCTCCCAGATTCAAGCAATTATCCTACCTCAGCCTCCCAAATAGCTGGGATTACAGGCACCCACCAACGTGCCCAGCTAATTTTTGTATTTTTAGTAGAGACAGGGTTGGCCAGGCTGGTCTCAAACTCCTGACTTCGTGATCCACCCGCCTCAGCTTCCCAAAGTGCTAGAGTTACAGGCGTAAGTCACCGCACTCAGCTGCCTCAGCCTTCTAAGTAGCTAGAACTGGAGTTGTAAGCTACTATGCCTAGCTAGCATTTTTTTTTTTTTTTTTGGAGATGGAGTCTCCCTCTGGGTCCCCAGGCTGGAGTGCAATGGTGCAATCTTGGCTCACTGCAACCTCCGCCTCCCAGGTTTAAGCAACTCTCCTGCCTCAGCATTTGTATGCCGCTATGTCCAGCTAATTTTTTGTATTTTTGGTAGAGATGGGGTTTCACCGTGTTGCCCAGGGTGATCTCGAACTCCTGAGCTCAGGCAATCAACCTGTCTCGGCCTCCCAAAGTGCTAGGATTACAGGAATAAGCCACCATGCCCAGCCACTAGCATTTTTTAAAAGGTGATTTTTGCAGTGCAGCCAGAATTCAGAATTGTTGTGTTGGGAAAACCAGCTTTAGCCACGAATTTATTTAACCAAGAATCATGAAATATTTAGGGAAAACAGAATGAAAGCTGTTTACCAAGCTGAACAAATAGAGGAGTCAATCTTTGAGAAATCAAGCTGAATGTATTAGACAAAGGGCAATACTTTTTGTTCAACAGTATCCTCAAAGATTTGAGAAAGTACCATTTCTGTAAAATAGCAATAGGTTGCTATGAAAAAAGAAATGAGAATGAGAAAGCTTTTAGAAATTGAAAACATGTTTTCTGAAATAAAAACTTCAGTAGCAGGCTGAATAGCAGCATGGTTGTAATACATGACTAAATGAACTAGAAAATCAGACTGAGGAATTCTTCTTAAATGTGGTGCAAAAGAACAAAGAAGAAATTTGATAAATGGAATATAGATCTAGGAGAAGAATGAGTATTCTCGTACTAAAAGTCTAGACAATTTCAGTAAGTGTTTGGCAAAGGTGAATGTTGGGCAGTTGGTAAGTAAGAAATAGAATATGTTAAAACTTTAGTGGGAGAGGAAGAAACCATAGATACATTTTTTAATAAGAGGGACATATATTTAAAATTTAGTATCAGAATATTTTAGATTATTGGTGATACCTTTTCTCTAATGTCCTCTGTGCTTTTCTTTTGTTTCTTTTAATTTCTTCTCCTTTTCTTTCTTTCTTTGACAGAGTCTTGCTCTGTTGCCCCGCTGTCTGGATTGTAGTGATGTGATCACAGTTACTGCTCCACACCCTGGGCTCAAGCAATCTTCCTGCCTCTGCCGCCTGAGTAGCGGAGACTGCAGGCACATGCCCACCATGTCTGGCTTTTTTTTTTTTTTTTTTTTTTGTAGAGACAGGATCTCATCTTGTTGCCCAAGCTGGTCTTGAACTCATGGTCTCAAGTGATCCTCCTGCCTTGGCCTCTTAAAGTGCTGGGTTTACAGGTGCGAGCCACCACACCCAGCCTCTGCTTTGTTTCTTCTTGTGTGTCAATTTTATCCTCAGGGACTGGCTTCTCTCTTTTGCAAGATGTCTGCAAGTTCAGTATTAAGTCACGGAGAGAAAGCGTTGCTACCCATACTATCAAAGAAAAGTCCTTGCTTTGTTATAATCCAACCAACCTGAGAATAATCACTCTGGCTATTGAAAAGGAATTTGCTAAGACCTGGTACTGGAAGTATAATGGCTGGGTTGGGCAGGGGAGCATACCTAAACAAAAATTGGAGAATTTCATGAAATGGAGAGAAGAAAATATCTACTACAATAATGTCCACTGCAGGTCAGGCGTGGTGTCTCACGCCTGTACTCCCAGCACTTTGGGAGGCTGAGGCGAGTGGATTACCTGAGGTCAGGAGTTTGAGACCAGCTTGACCAACATGGTGAAACCCTGTCTTTACTAAAAAACGTGTATAATTAGCTGGGTGTGGTGGCACATGCCTGTATTCCCAGCTGCTTGGGAGGCTGAGGCAGGAGAATCACTTGAACCCTGGAGTCAGAGGTTGCAGTAAGCCAAGAGTATGCCATTGCGCTTCAGCTTGGGCTACAGAGTGAGACACCATCTCAAAGTATTAATAATAATAATGTCCACTACAAAATGTTTCTTAAAACTGTTAAGGACATTCATGAATAGAATAGAAATAGAAGGGGAAGAAAGATACTGAGGAAAAGGAAGAGAAAAAAATTATCAGGCAAGTAAAAGTTAAAAGGAATGGGGGAGAGGGAATAGAATATGAGCAGAATGACCAAATATGACAATAGTTACAATAACTGACTGGAATAAATTACGTATCATTTAAAAATACGCTCTAAGATTGTACAGAAACAAATCTCCAGATTTGTGTTACTGCGGACAAATAAATGCAGAAAGGTTAAAAACAAAATGTATGTGTATATATGCACATGCTCTCTTTCTTTTCATATTTCACACACACACAGACACAAACACATACACACACGCATGCACGCCAGCACATAATATGACTACAATGGATAAAGATATCTACAACTGCAGTTTTAAGAAACAGAAAAGTTTGAATATAGGCAACTTCAGATGGTTTAACTTACTACTATGACATTTTATCAATCTGCTTTTGATAGGATGTTTTCCTTATCTTTTGCTACTTGAAACGGTTGAAATGAATATACTTGAATGAATTTTTTTTTTATGTATATGAATATACCTATAGAGTAAGGTTCTAGGAGTTGCATCTAAGAGGTGTTTCTGTAGACCATATGTGGGTCAGTCAGGAGGGACCTGATCTGGGTACCTGGCAGCAGTAAGCCTGTCTTAGCAGAAAGACACAGGAGCTGTAAGGTCAGAGGCAGGAGTTGGTGGGTAGAGGGAGAGTGTAAGACACTGGGTGGCGAGAGGCATTACTCACATCAAAGGAACTATACTGAGATGTTCCTAGTGGATTATTTTGTGATTAAAAATGACTAGAGGATTTTTGTTATATAACTGTGACCAACAAAGTCATGGGGTCTGCCCTATATTTTATCCAAGTAGGACCATCCTACAGAAGATTTGAACTGGCAGTAAAAAGTATTTTATAGGATTTTGATTTCAAATATGTGTCCTGCTCTTTCCGTGTAACAGTTACTAATGTGTACATAAGTAGTTGCTTGGACATACGTAGGAAGAAAATGTCTGAACTTGATACTACCAGACTGCTACAAGTAGCGGGGCATTGGCACTTCATAAACATCTGTGCTGTTTAAAGAGCAGGCATTATTTTTGTGACTGACTGTTTTAAAAAGCCTTAATGCATGAAGTTCTCCTTGAATTTAGTTATAATTTTTGTGCTAAAAGTGTTTGCAGTTTATGTGGTTAGGAACAAGGAAAAGGTCTAAAAAATTGTCAAGCTGTTCATGGTAGTTATTTCTGAAGACTGGATCTTTAAAGAAGCTTTTCCACTTAACTTTATACATTTCTGTATTCTTCAAAAATAAATTTGTATGCAAACAGATTACTTGTGTAGTTTGAATATAAAAATTTAAAACTGTATATAGCAAATTACATCTTTGGCTTATTTCTTTTTCTCATGATATAGTTTGATTCAGCTTCACAGTGAAAGCTCTAGTGGCTGGACTTCATTATTTCCTGTTTTTCTATGTGTCATAATATGTCAAGATTGGCACTAGGAACCTCTGTGACTAATAGTGCCAAACATGATGATGTGATTGACAGGAAGGAGCCACAAGGCATTGTTGAAGGATGTAGGATTTTCTTAATAGTAAAGAAAAAAGAACTTCTAATAACAACTTACACAAAGCAGAAGACAGCATAGCATATCATAAGTAGGTCCTCAGGTTCCAACCGAGGTGGAAAGCAGTTGCTGAAACCATGTACATAGAGGAAAGATTCCTCTGGATATGATGAGCACTGCTGTGCTGTACCTGCACTCATACAGATATGTCCAAACGCTTTCGAATTTAATGAATTGGAGCAGGTAAACTTGGCAATAGAACATGCCAGGTAGAAGATTTTTTTTTTTTTTTTTGAGATGGAGTTTCGCTCTTGTTACCCAGGCTGGAGGCCAGGTAGAAGATTTTTAACCTAAGATGCTGGAGAAGATAACTGCAAATCATAATTCACATAGCAAAGCACAGAGCAAAGATACCCGAAACATTAAATAAGATGATAGACATTAGAGCATGTGTATCTCAAGCAATCTGCCTGCCTTGGCCTCCCAAAGTTCAGGGATTACAGACATGTGCCACTGTGCCTGGCCAGTCTTTTGCTTTTTTAAGCAGTCCTAACAGTGGAATTCCATTTTAAACATTTAACACATCAGAAACAGATGATTTTAATATTTTGTTTTGTGAAAAACTATAAATTATTTATTTGGATATAGCTCTCAGTGGATGTTTTTGTTACCTGTGAGTCAGGGAACTTGTGAGAAAAGTAGTTTTCTGCACTAGATGTGATAGATCGAGTATCCTTTATCAGAAATGCTTGGGACCAGAAGGTGTTTCAGATTTTGGAATTTTTTTTGGTTTTTGAATATTTGCTTATGCATAATAAAATATCTTGGGGATGTGATCCAAGTTTGAACACTAAATTCATTTATGGTTCGTATATACCTTATATACAGAACCTGAAGATAACTTTATACAATATTTTTAAGAATTTCATGCATGAAACAAAGTTGTGACTGCATTTTGACTATGATCCATCACTCCTAGTTAGGTATGGAATTTTCTACTTGTGGCATCATGCCAGCTCTCAAAGTTTTGAATTTTGGAGCATGATTTTGGATTTTTGGATTAGGAGTGTTCAACCTGTACTATCTACATATATCCAGGACTATAAGATGCAAATTGAAAAAAGGAGAATATATAGTTAGAGATACGGTTTTGCTAAAATGTACAGTACTGTGGTTAATTTTGGAGAAGCTCTATGAAAATAGTTAAGGACTTGGGCCCCAGAGTATGGTAGAACTAAATTAGGATGCTGCCTCCACCATTAATTAACTGTGTGACTGTGGACAAATTACTGAATTATTTTAATACTACTTATGTTATAAATTAGTTAATATTAAGTGAAACAGTGTATATGTATACAAATAGTTACATAATGAATATAGTTATATGATTATACATATTAATAAAATGAGTTTTAAAAAGTTTTCATGAACATAGGGTTGATTAAATCAGGAGATATCAGACATTTTGTGTTCATATTCACTTTTTTGCTTTTCACTTCATATTGAAGTTTGTTTATTTTTTGAGATGGAGTCTTATTCCTTCACTCAAGTTGGAGTACAGTGGCATGATCTTGGCTCACTGCAATCTCCGCCTCCTGAGTTCAAGCGATTCTCCTGCCTCAGCCTCCCGAGTAGCTGGGATTACAGGCGCCTGCCACCATGCCTGGCTAAGTTTTGTATTTTTAGTAGAGAAGGGATTTTGCCGTATTGTCCAGGCTTGTCTCAAGCTCCTGAACTCAAGTGATCTGCCCTCCTTAGCCTCCCAAAGTGCTGGTATTACAGGGATGAGTCACTGCACCCGGCTCATTTTATATTTTTTGTTGAGATATAATGTACATACTACAACACTCACCACCCCCCGTACTCCCCCTCCTTTATTTTAAGAAACAAGGTCTCCCTCTGTTGTGCAGGTTGAACTGCAGTGGTGCAATCATACTCACTGCAGCCTTGAACTCCTGGGCTCAAGTAATCCTCCCACTTCAGCCTCCCAAATAGCTAGGACTACAGGCATGTACCACCATGCCTGGCTAATTCTTTCATTTTTTGTAGAGATGGGGATCTCACCATGTTGCCCAGGCTGGTCCTGAATTCTGAGCTCAGTCAGTCCTCTCTTCAGCCTCCCAAAGCTTGAGATTACAGGTGTTAGCCACGGTGCCTGGCCAACATTCACCCTTTTATAGTGTACCATTCAGTGCTTTTTAGCATGTTCACAAAGTTGTGCAGCCATCTTCATAATCTAATTTAAAAGCACTGGCTAAGTGTGGTGGCTCACACCTATAATCCTAGCACTTTGGGAGGCCAACGCAGGAGGATTGCTTGAGCCCGGGAGTTTGAGACCAGCCTGGGCAACATAGGGAAACCCTGTTTCTATAAAAAATTTAAAAAATTAGCTGGGTGTGGTAGCATATGCCTGTAGTCTTAGTTACTTGGGAGGCCGAGCTGGGAGGGTCACTTGAGCCAGGGAGGTCCAGGCTGCAGTGAGCTGTGAATGCCACTGCATTCCAGCCTGGGTGACAGAGCGAGACCCTGGCTCAAAACAAAACAACAAGAAAACCCAACCGTACCATCCGCAAAAGAAACCTGATACCCATTAGCAGTCAGTCACTCTTCATAACCTTCTCCTACCCCTGGCAACCACTAATGTACTTCCTGTCTGTATGGATTTGTATATTCTTGACATTATATATAAATAGAATAGTACAGTATGTGACCTTTAGTTTTGGGCTTATTTTACTTAGCATAATATTTTCAAGGTTCATGCATACTGTAGCATATATCAGTACTTCATGTCTTTTTATTGCTGAATAATCTGCTCTGCCCTTGAGACAGGGTCTTGCTCTGTCACTCAGGCTGGAGTGCACTGATGCAATCATGGTGCAGCCTCAACTTTCCAGACTGAAGTGATCCTCCCACCTCAGCTTCCCCAGTAGCTACTATCACAGGTGTGCACCACCATGCTTGGCTAATTTTAAAATTTTTGATAGAGATAGGATTTCGCCATGTTGCCCAAGCTAGTCTTGAACTTCTGAGCTCAAGCAATTCTCCTGTCTTGGCCTCACAAAGTACCAGGATTACAGTTGTGAGCCACCAGCCCAGGCTGAATAAAATTTCATTGTGTAGGTACGCCACATTTTATCCATTTATTATTTGATGGACATTTGAGTTGTTTTAACTCTTTGGCTATTATTAATACTGCTACTAGGAACATTTGAACATATGCTTTCAATTCTCTTGGGTACATACTTATAAGTGAAATTGCTAGGTCTTGCAGTATCTGTTTTTAACTTTTTGAGGAGCCACCAAGCTGTTTTCCATTTTACATTCCCACCAGCAATGTATGAGCTTTTAGCACATTTTTGAGCATATATTTTTAAAAGAAACTTCAAGGGATTAAGTGGTGGGGACCACAGGAAAGCCTTTTGAGATGCTAGTAATGTTCTGTATCTTAATCTGAGTGGTAGTTACATGCGTGTATGAATATGTAAAAACCCATTGAGCTGACTACTTTAGTGACTTATTGTATGTAAATTGTATGTTAATAACCAAATCCTTACTTCATTGTCCACTTTCATTTTATTGTAGAACCAGGGGGACTTTATTTCAGACTAATACTAGTTTATAGATTAATATTTGGGAAGTGATCTCAAGATAAAATCCAAACACATTTATTAGGCATAGAAAATTCCTTTGCGTCTGTTTCAAGTTCTCTTTCTGCCCTCACCTCTTGCCTCTTTCCCTCCCTCCTGTGTTTTCTGCATTCCTCATGCAGCCCTCAGACTCACCATATTTTTTAATGTTTCATTGCCCTTACAATTGCTTTGCCTTCTGCCTCATATTCTTTTCCTCCCATCTCTTCCTGGTAAAATCCTACTCATTTTCCAAGTCTGTCTGTCTTTGATTTCCACAAAATATAGGCTCAATACTTTGTCCATGCATAGCATTTTATTAATAAATCTTTATGGTACATTTTTAAAATTTACTTTTAAAAGCCTTATTTTAGGCTGGGTGCAGGGGATCACAACTGTAATCCCAATACTTTGGGAGGCTGAGGCGGGAGGAACACTTGAGCCCAGGCTTTTAAAACCAGCTGGGCACGGTGGCTCACTCCTGTTATCCCAGCAGTTTGGGAGGCTGAGGCAGGCAGATCACTTGAGTTCAGGAGTTTGAGACCAGCCTGGCCAACATAGCAAAACCTACTAAAAATACAAAAATTAGCTGAGTATGGTAGCACACACCTGTAATCCCAGCTACTTGGGAGGCTGAGGCAGAAGAATTGCTTGAGCCCAGGAGGCAGAGATTGCAGTGAGCCGAGATTGTGCCACTGCACTCTAGCCTGGGTAACAGAGTGAGAACCTTTCTAAAAAAAAAAAAAAAAAAAAAAAGCAACACTCCAAAAACCCTAACAAAAAAACAAGATCAGAGTGGGCAACATGATGAAACCATGTCTAGAAAAAATCCAAAACTTAGCAGGGTGTGGTGGTATGCTCCTGTGGTCCCAGCTATTCAGGAGGTTGAGGCAGGAGGATCGCTTGAGACTGGGAGGCGGAGGTTGCAGTGAGCTGACAGTAGGCCATGCACTCCAGCCCGGGTGACAGAGCAAGACCCTGTCTCAAAAAACTTTTTCTTTATTTTAAACAATTATAAACTTACAGGAAATTACAGAAATAGCACAAAGAGTCTGTGTACTCTTGATTCGGCTTCCCCCAATGGTGATATCTTGTGTATCTGTAGGATGTTATGAAGACCTGGAAGTTGACATCCACTAATTTTTGTTTTTCATCTTTTTAATTATTTTTTCCTTTGTCTGTGTTGTCCAATATGGTGCCACTATCCGTGTGTAGCTATTTAAACTTAAATTACTTAAAATTATATAAAATTGAAAGGTTCTTTGATCTCACTAGCCACATTTCAAGACACATTTCAAGTCTGTAGTAGCCACATGTGACTAGTGGTGACTATATTACTATATTGAACAGCACAGATAAAGAAAATTTTTATTATTGCACAAAGTTCTTTTGGACAGCACTGATCCAGCCTCTGTTCTTGTTGGCCGTAGTGTCTTATCCTTCTTTATATCTGCAGTTCCTAGGACAGTGTAGGAATGCAACTCATAATTGAATGACTGAGCCCAGTTCCATCTTTTGTTTTACGTATGAAGAAACTTACACCCTGATAAATAAAATTATATTTAGTTATTGAGTAGCAAATCTAAATCCAGAGCTTAGGTTTCCTAATTCCAAGTTTACTGGTCTTTCCATATGGATCTTAATTTGTGAGTCCCTTAATTTGTATAAGTTCTAGGGGAAGGAGTGTTAAAGTGATGTAATACTTCTCAAACTTTAGGGTGCACAAGAATCAACTGGAGAGCTTGTTAGAAGTACATATCCCTGGACCTTTCCCTTCCAAGATTCTGATTCATTAGGTCTAGAGTAGGGCATGGGAATCTATATTTTAAGCATGTACATAATCAAGACTGCAGTAATGGCACAAGGATAGATAAGGATAAAGAGCAGCAGAACAGAGTGTGTAGAAATGGAACCACACTTATATGGACACTTGATTTTCAACACAGATGCCAGAACAATCCTTTGAGGAAAAGAAATCATTTTTTTCAGCAAATCATGTTGGAACAACTAAATATACATAAGGGAGAAAATATGAACCTTGACCCCTACCTTGTACCATATATAATATGGATTGTTGACCTAAATATAACAGTTAAAGCTATAAACCTTCTTGGCCTGGCATGGTGGCTCAAGCCTTCTTGGCCAGGTGTAGTGGCTGACACCGAGGTGGGCAGATCACTTGAGGTCAGGAGTTCGAGACCATCCTGGCCAACATGGCACAACTCCATCTCTACTAAAAGTACGAAAATTAGCTGGGCATGGTGATGCACACTTGTAGTCCCAGCTACTTGGGAGGCTGAGGCAAGAGAATTGCTTGAACCTGGGAGGTAGAAGTTGCAGTGAGCTAAAATTGCACCACTACACTTCAGCCTGGGCAACAGAGCAAAACTCTGTCTCAAAAAAAAAAAAAAAAGGTGTAAACCTTCTAGAAACAATCATAGCAGAATATCTTTTGGATGGGTAAAAGGTTTTATGGACAGGACACGAAAAAGAATAATGATAAAAGAAAAAAACTGATAATTTACAATTCATCAAAAACTTTTGCTCACCAAAAGTCACCATTAAGAAAACGAGTAGGCAGGCCACATAATGGGAGGAAATATTTACAAAGTATATTTCAGTATTTCAGACAAAGGATAGACATCCAGAGGTATAAAAAACTCTTTTGGCTATTACAAAGAAAGCTGCGCTAAACTATTTTTTCTTTTTTTTTGAGACAGGGTTTTGCTGTGTCACCCAGGTTGTGTCACCCAGAGTGCAATGGCACGAACACTGCTCATTGCAACTTTGACCTCCCAGGCTCAAGCAATCCTTCCACCTCAGCCTCCTGAGTAGCTGGGATCATAGGCAGTGTGCACCACTATGCCTAATTTTTTTTTTTAAGAGACAGAGTCTTACCGTGTTGTCCAAGATACAAGCAGTCCTCCCATCTTGGGCTCCCAAAGTGCTGGAATTACAGGCATGAGCCACTGTGCCCAGCCTAAACATTCTTCTTCTTCTTTTTTTTTTGGAGATGGAGTCTCACTCTTTTGCCCAGGCTGGAGTGCACTAGTGTGATCTCACCTCACTGCAACCTCCACCTCCTAGGTTCAAGCGATTCTCCTGCCTCAACCTCCCAAGTAGTTGGGACTACCGGCGCATGCCACCACGCCCAGCTAATTTTTGTATTTCTAGAAGAGACAGGGTTTCACTATGTTGGCCAGACTGGTCTCGAACTCCTGACCTCAAGTGATCTGCCTGCCTTGGCCTCCCAAAGTGCTAGGATTACAGGTGTGAGCCACTGCGCCTGGCTAACATTCTTTTTTTTTTTTTTTTTTTTTGAGACAGGGTCTTTGTCTGTCACCCAGATTGAGTAGTGCAATTATAGCTCTCTGCAGCCTCTACCTCCTGGTCTCAAATAATCCTCTCACCTCAGCCTCCCTCTAGTAGCTGGGACTACAGGTATGTGCCACCATGACTGGCTAATTTTTTTTATAGGTATGGGATTTTGCCATGTTGCCCAAGCTGCTCTAAAACTCCTGGGCTCAAGTGATCTGCCTGTCTCAGCCTCTCAAAGTGTTGCCATCATAGATGTGAGCACCGCACCTGGCCTAAATATTCTTTTCTTTTCTTTCTTTTTTTTTTTTTTTGAGACAGAGTCTTGCTCTATCACCCAGGCTAGAGTGCAGTGGTGCAATCTTGGCTCACTGTAACCTCTGCCTCCTGGGTTCAAGGGATTCTACTGCCTCAGCCTCCTGAGTAGCTGGGATTATAGATGTGTGCACCATGCCTGGCTAATTTTTATATTTTTAGTAGAGATGGGGTTTCACTATGTTGGCCAAGCTGGTTTCCAGCTCCTGACCTCAGGTGATCCATCCGACTCGGCCTCCCAAAGTGTTGGGGTTACCGGAGTGAGCCACTGTGCTCAGCCCTAGACATTCTTATGTAAATGTGTGGATATCATCTTTCGTATCTCTTGGGTGAATATGTAGGAATGAAACTCTTATCATATACCCTGCAATTCTAATCCTTGGTATCCAACCAAGAGAAATGAAAGATGATATCCATGAAGAGACTTGCAAGAATGTTTATAACTGCTTTATTTGTAGTAGCCAAAACATGGAAACAGCACAGGTATACACCAATAGAAAAACAGATAAACTCTGTTACAAATTCACATGGAGTTATATATTTATACTCAGCAATAAAAATGAAGAATCTACTAGATGAGTTTCAGAAACATGCTTAGTGAAAGCTCGGCAAAAAAAGAATTCCCAATCAATACATTTATATGAAGTTCTATGATGAAAATATTTAGGATAGGGTTTGCCTCTGGAGTAGGGGAAGGGATTGACTTAAAAGGATAATAAAAGAACTTTCTCAGGCCAGGCAAGGTGGCTTATGCCTGTAATCCCAGCACTTTGGGAGGCTGAGGTGGGTGGGTTGCTTGAGGACAGGAGTTTGAGACCAGGCTGGCCAACATGGTGAAACCCTGTCTCTACTAAAAATACAAAAATTAGCTGGGCATGGTGGCGGGCACCTGTAATCCCAGCTACTAGGGAGGCTGAGGCAAGATAATTGCTTGAACCCAGAAGGCAGAGGTTGTATTGAACTGAGATTGCGCCTGCACTCTAAACCTGGGTGACAGAGTGAGATTTTGTCTCAAAAAAAAAAAACCAAAAAAACTTTCTCTGGTGTTCTGTACCTTGATGGGGTTGGGTCACAGAGTTGTGTGCATTTGTCAAAATCCATAAACATAAGATTTATGCAATTTATTATATGTAAATTTTACCTCAAGGAAAAAAAGTTTTGAAAAATGTGATTTTTATTCAGGTGATCTGAGCACCACACTCGAGAGCTACTGGGTTTGACTAACTTCAGAAATAGTTCTCCCATAAAAATATAATAATTCAGAGATTACTAATCATTTGGCATTCAAAAATTAATGGAGCCAAAATATTAATGGAGCCAGGTACAATGGCTCCAAGCACTTTGGAAGACTGAGATGGAAGGCTCACTTGAAGCCAGGAGTTAGAGAGAGACCAGCCTGGGCAGCATACCGAGATTCCATCACTACAAAAAATTAGCTGGGAATAGTAGTGTGTGCCTGTATTTCTAGTTACTTAGGAGGCTGAGGTGGGAGGGTCTTTTGAGCCCAGGAGTTCGAGGCTGCAGTGAGCTATAATCACACCACTGCACACCAGCCTGGGCTGGGTGACAGAGCAAAATCCTATGTCTAAAAACATTTTTAAGAATTAAAAAAAATTTTTTATGTCAGTTTAAATGTTTTAAAGAGTATATTTGCATTTAGTTACATAAATATTGTATTAAAATGCAATTTCTTTATTAAGCTAATTATTAAGTGGATAGGGATTCATGAAAATACTATATAGTTCTTTTCCAGTAGATGTTCCTTTTTTTTGACATCAGGAATGCAATTTTAGTATCATGATTGGACATAGAAATAATTTTACATTGAGATGGATATTCACAGTGGCATTTGGTAAATGGGATGATTTTGATTTGCAGTTGTATTCCTCTTTCAGTTAAATTCTTGGCTTTCACCTGAGTGCAGTCAATGTGTTTACTTATGTGATAGACCCTTAATGTCATTGACTTTAAGATTCTAGATATTGGTTATTAAGGACTGAGGCCAGAAAAAAGATTCTAGATGTTGAGACAACTAGAACTTTTACTTCGTGTACCTTAATCATATATGAAATTATCTACAGACTTTCAAAAGTGCTGCAGGGGAAAGGCTGGAACTAGGATATTGGTCAGATGTTTGAACTTTCACCAATTAAAGATAACCGCCCGTGTTTCCACCTTTTTCCTATTAGAATCACCTGGGGCACTTACTAAAACTCAAATCCCTCTCTTGAAGTTTCTAAAACTCTTCTGTACCTAAAAAAACAAAAACAAAAAAAAAGAGAAAGGAGGGAAGGGAGGAAGGGAGTGAGAAAGGGAAGGAGGAAGGGAGTAAGGAATGGAATGAAGATGGAAGGGAGGCGAGAAGGAATGGAGAGGGGAGGGGAGAAGATCACCCCAGGAGATTGTTGAAAATGCAAATTCCTGGACCCTTCCCAAACCTCTCATTTGTCACGTTTGGAATGAAGCCCCCCAATTTACATTTTTTTAGAACACATACAATGCACAGGTGTGAGGGGTGTCTTCCTAGTGTCACTGTCTCAGAGGAAGGTCCCTATGTAAGTTTTCAGGCACTCTTACAAGAGAGAAGTAGGAGTTAGGAAGTTGAAGGAAAAACAACTTTAGAATTGAGGACAGAGATTAGGATAAGACCCAGGTGGAGGATTTGAGTAACCAGCAGCTAGAGAGGACCTAAGGGACAATGAGCATGCATAAGAGAAAGCAGAGAATCACCTCCTAGGAACCATCCATTGGCCGTAAAACTACCACCTTTTTGGGGGTGTAGTATTGGTAACCAATAAGAAAGTGACTTTTGAGAGTAACTGCATTGATTTGCTTTCAAGTGGTGGGGAGAATTCAGGATCATCCTTCGTGGTACTAAAAATCTGCTTGCATGTCATAGGTTGTCAGTCCTTGTCTTACGTGCTGCTAATGGGCACCTACCAACTATAAACATTCATTGATTTTTCTTTTGTGTAGTAAGAAGAAAGCATAACCTATAGATCATCTTCTGGCAGAAGATGTTATGTTTGGATCAGAAACGGGAGGCGCTGGAAGCCAGGAATCAAAAGTGAAGAAACTCTGCAAGTCCTTAGGTGAGAAGGTCACAAGGCTTATTCATTTATTTATGTAATTACATGCCCCCCACCATCACCATAAGGTTACCTAATGTGAGCGCATCACTTTTAGGCTGATAGGTACTTCACAAATGGTAGGGAAAAGGTGGAATAGGAATAAGCTGCTGGACATGGGTTTTGACGACACATTTCTACACAGGCTGCTTCAGTCAATACTTTCTGTCATCCCCTTCCTGCATTCATATCTACTTATTTCCCAGGACCCTTCTCTCTCCTCCCTAGGGCTAAAGTTAACCTGAAATATCTCACTAACATTTAAAGCTAACATTTATTGAATCCTTATTACTACTAGGCAACGAGGTCGTGTGCTGTCCTTGCAAAATTTCATTCCCCACTCAAAACAATCCAATAAAGTAATACAGTTATTATGATTCATGGTGTAGATGAAGCATCTGAGATTCTGAGAGGTTATGTAACTTATCCAAGCCCTGACAGCTAGGAAGTGGCAGAACCAAATTTTAAGCTCATGCTTTCTACTTCAGATTTCATAGTTGCTACTTTTTCTCTCAGAGGAAAAATCTTGCACCTCCTCCAGTGTACCAGAGCAGGTATCCCAACTTGGTAGACCCATTTTGAAAGGTTGTTGATAGGGTTTGGCTGTGTCCCCATCCAAATCTCATCTTGAATTGCAGTTCCCATAATCCTATCTGTCATGGAAGGGACCTAGTGGGAGGTAATTGAATCATGGGGGCCATTACCCTCATACTGCTCTTGTGACAGTGAGTTCTCATGAGATCTGATGGTTTTATAAGGGGCTTTCCTCACTTAGCTCACAACTTCTCCTTCCTGCCGCCATGTAAAGATGGATGTATTCATTTCTTCTTCTACCATAATTGTAAGTTTCGTGGGGTCTCCCCAGACCTGAGGAACTGTGAGTCAGTGAAACCTCTTTCCTATATAAATTACCCAGTCTTGAGTATTTCTTCATAGCATCGTTGAGAATGGACTAACACAGTAAACTGGCACTGGGAGTGGAGCGCTGATATAAGGATACCTGATAATGTGGAAGCAACATTGGAACTGGGTAGCAGGCAGAGGTTACAACAGTTTGAAGGGCTTAGAAGAAGACAGGAAAATGTGGGAAAGCTTGGAACTCCCTAGAGACTTGTTGAATTGTTTTGACCAAAATGCTGATAGTAATGTGGACAACGAAGTCCAGGCTGAGGTGGTCTCAGATGGAGATGAGGAACTTCTTGGAGACTAGAGCAAAGGTGACTCTTGCTGTGCTTTAGCAAAGAGACTGGAAGGATTTTACCCTGCCCTAGAGCTGTAGAACTTTGAACTTGAGAGAGATGATTTAGGTTATGCGGTGGAAGAAATTTCTAAGCAGCAAAGTATTCAAGAGGTGACAGAGCACCATGATTGTGAGTTTCCAGAGGCCTCTCCAGCACTGTGGAACTGTGAGTCAATTAAACCTCTTTCCTTTACAGATTACCCAGTCTTGTGTATTTCTTTATAGTAGCATGAGAATGGACCAATACAGTTGTCAATCTCTGGGATTTAAAAGCATTACAGCTTTTGTTATGAAATTTTTGAAAGTCAGAGAAGAGAATGGAATCACCAAAATATCACTACCCTTACTTAACTATGATTAACATATTAATGTATTTGCTTTCTGGCCTTTTCCATCTGTGTGTATATTTTCCAGTAGTACATGTATTCTTTAGTATCCTGAGAATTAAAAAATATATAGAATTTTCATGCCCAGATTTTATTTTATTTTATTTTATTGCATTTTAGGTTTTGGGGTACATGTGAAGAACATGCAAGATTGTTGCATAGGCACACACGTGGCAGCGTGATCTGCTGCCTTCCTCCCCATCACCCACATCTAGCACTTGTCCCCATGCTATCTCTCCCCAACTTCCCTCCCCCCCGCTGTCCCTCCCCTATTTCCCCCCAACAGACCCCAGTGTGTAATGCTCCCCTCCCTGTGTCCATGTGTTCTCATTGTTCAACACCCACCTATAAGTGAGAACATGGGGTGTTTGATTTTCTGCTCTTGTGTCAGTTTGCTGAGAATGATGGTTTCCAGGTTCATCCATGTCCCTACAAAGGACACAAACTCATCGTTTTTGATGGCTGCATAATATTCCATGGTGTATATGTGCCACATTTTCCCTTTCCAGTCTATCATCGATGGGCATTTGGGTTGTTTCCAGGTCTTTGCTATTGTAAACAGTGCTGCAATGAACATTAGCGTGCACGTGTCCTTATAGTAGAACGAGGATATATACCCAGTAACGGGATTGCTGGGTCAAATGGAATTTCTATTTCTAGGTCCTTGAGGAATCGCCACACTGTCTTCCACAATGGTTGAACTAATTTACACTCCCACCAACAGTGTAAAAGTGTTCCTGTTTCTCCACATCCTCTCCAGCATCTGTTGTCTCCAGATTTTTTAATGATTGCCATTCTAACTGGTGTGAGATGGTATCTCAATGTAGTTTTGATTTGTCATGCCCAGATTTTAATGACATTTAAATGATGTGAGACTTCTAGCAGTTTGAAGTTAAAGAAAGCCTAACAAATGAGGGAGTGAATGAATGCATGCTTTCATGTATGGAATATTACATGTTTGTGCTCTTGTCACATTTGATTTTGTGTGTTCAGAGTGGGGGACCGTCGTTCTAGTTTAAATTCTGTTTTCCTTGTAACACTTCATATGAACAAATAGTCTACTCTCCAAATTCAAAAGTGTGTTTTACCTGTCTTTCCAGCTGTTGCTCAGATTCACATCCCTGTTAAGCTTTTCTTGATTTCCAAGCCTGCAATGATCTTTTTCTACCCAAATTTTCTCAAGCACTTTCTGGCTATAACTCACATTTGATATTTACCATTTTCTATATTTGCTAATTATAGTACTTTTATCCTATTTTCTTATACTTCTATCAGCAATACGGAATCCAATGCTTTTCAATGTCAGTTTTTTTTTAGCACTTTAATATTCAAATCAAATTGCTATTGATCAATTTTTATAAGAATGGCTAAACTTTCTGGTGTGTCTTTCTATCCTTTCATAGGTTCCTATTACTGTAACCATGCCAGAAATGACAGAGAATGAGACGCCTACAAAAAAGCAGCACAGGTATGTATCCACAGCCCCAATATGATATACTTTGGGTAGATAAGAAGCAGAATTAGTTCCTATTTTGCTACATAGGTAGTTTTTAGAGAACTTTCATTTAGTTACCTAGGAAATTATTACTCTCCAAAAATATTTGTAGATAAATGTAGATTTACTGAAAGAGGTATATAGTTAAAAATGATCTGTCCTGGCTGGGCATGGTGGCTCATGCCTGTAATCCAGAACTTTGGGAGGCCAAGGCAGGTGGATCACCTGAGGTCAGGAGATCAAGACCAGCCTGGCCAACATGGCAAAAGCCCGTCTCTAAATACAAAAATTAGCTGGGTATGGTGGTACATCCTACATGTAGTCCCAGCTACTCAGGAGGCTGAGGCAGGAGATTTGCTTGAATCTGGGACCAGAGGTTGCAGTGAGCCGAGATCACACCATTACATTCCAGCCTGGGTGACAGAGCTAGACTCTTAGCTCAAAAAAAAAAAAAAAAAAAAATCTGTACTTTTAATTTTACTAGTAGTATAACAAGTAAGAATCACTGTCAGTAGTTAAAGTAATATATTACCAAATCTATGTTAAATGTTTTGTTTCTAATGACATTTTTACTTGCCTATCATATTAATTTTAGTATACTGTAAGTTCATTTAGGCTGTAGTCAGTTTGAATAGACATTTTATGACATAATCCATTAATGCCAATGCATATCAGCACAACATTACTTCTGTTTTTTTGTAAAACCTTTTTTTTTTCTGAATTTCTAGCACCTTTAGCAATGTTTCTGCTTAGTATTGCGTGGCTGATGCTTCTACTAATATTAAAATCACAATTCTCTTTCCTTACTGAATAGCTATTAGAGAATGCTAATGTTCCTGGTAATTGTGTATAAAAGGGAAAGTCAATGCTTTTAGTAGATTGGCTTTCAAGAAAATTTAAGAGTTTGGACAACCTAAGGTACACGAATGCAAGACAGCTCAAATGCCAGTCTGTGCATGGGTGCTGTTGTCTACCACATCTCCTTACCTAGGGGTTACAAAATTACTCTCTACTGTTGCGTTTCTCTCCTGTACACCCACACCCGTACTGGCCCAGGTGCCAGGACAAACATCAGAAATCACCTACTTGGCACATCACTTTGTGAATTTACCAGCACCTATGTTACATTTTGAAATAGTTAATTAAGCTTTTCAGTGATTGATTCATTTCCCAACCTATGACTTCTGGGTATGGAATGTAGTTACCTCCAGAAATTGTGGCTTCTAAATTTTTTTTTTTTTTTTTTGAGATGAAGTCTTGCTCTGTTGCCCAGGCTAGAGTGCGGTGGCACGATCTCGGCTCACTGCAACCTCCACCTCACAGGTTCAAGCGATTCTCCTGCCTCAGCTTCCCAAGTAGCTGGGATTAAAGGTGCCTGCCACCACACCTGGCTAATTTTTGTATTTTTAGTACAGACATGGTTTTACCACCTTGGTCAGGCTGGTCTGGAACTCCTGATCTCATGATCCACCCGCCTCAGTCTCCCAAAGTGCTGGGATTGCAGGCATGAGACATTGGCTAATTTTTGTATTTTTAGTAGAGTTGGGGTTTCACCATCTTGGCCAGGCTGGTCTTGAACTCCTGACTTCGTGATCTGCCTGCCTTGGCCTCCTAAAGTGCTGGGATTACAGGTGTGAGCCACCTGTGCCTGGCCTGTGGTTTCTAAATTTATATTGAGGTTCTCTGCCATTAAATTTTTGTACCATAACGTATATTAAGGAAATGTTTCTTCAGATTGTTTCTTATTGATGCAACAAATACAAATTCATAAAAATTATTTTTATGATTGTTAAAGTATAAAGTGGTAAAAATACTTTCTCATTATTTTCATGTTACCTTTGATCCGTACTTTTTTTTTTTTTTTTTTTTTTTTCAGAAAGAAAAACCGGGAGACACACAATGCAGGTAGAAACAATTTAAATTTTACCTGTTAGTCCTTTTTGCATTCAAAATGAAATTATACTGCAGTTGATTATACGTTTTTATGTTATAAGCATGGAATCATTATTCAGTATGTTTTAGGAAAATGTTCCTTTATTGTTTTTAATTGACAAAATACTCCCTGAGTCTCATGAAGATGGCTTGTTTCTCATCTTCTGATTCAGTCTATTTAGATAATTTAAGAGGTTATTGTATCCCTGGAGCTAGTGTTTTAAGTGATTTTACCTACCAAGGTAATCTAGTTATTATTCTCCTAGATAGTATGGAGAGTATGTATCTTTGCAGCAATTCCCGAGAGGGCTGGCTGCCTAGAGGTGTAGGTAAGAGATGAGCACCAGGCTATAGTTCCTAAAGGGTCCTGCAATGTGAACAGTCTTAAATTCAGTTCTGGAGTGCTCTATTATAGGAAAAACTGTAGAAAATAAATATTGAATTTTATTTCAGATATTGAAATTATAAGCCAAAGCCAGATAAACATTCACAAAATTACTTGTGCATACATTTGGAATTTAGCACACTGTATAGCTTCTTATTTTCCATCAGGGACTACATTCAGGTCTAAAAAATATTATTTTAGAGGCTAATTTTTTTTTTTTTTTGAGACAGTCTTGCTCTGTATCCCAGGCTAGAGTGCAATGGTACAATCTCGGCTCACTGCAACCTCCACCTCCTGGGTTCAAGTGATTCTCCTGCCTCAGCCTCCTGAGTAGCTGAGATTACAGTCGCCTGCCACTGCACCTAGCTAATTTTTGTAATTTTTAGTAGTGAGGGGGTTTCGCCACATTGGCCAGGCTGGTCTCGGACTCCTGACCTCAGGTGATCCACCCACCTTGAGCCTCCCTAAGTGCTGGGATTGGCCAGGCGTAGTGGCTCATGCCTGTAATCCCAGCACTTTGGGAGGTGGAGGTGGGTGGATCACCTGAGGTCAGGAGTCCGAGACTAGCCTGGTCAACATGGCGAAACCCCATCTCTACTAAAAACACAAAAAATTAGCTGGGCCTGGTGGTGTATGCCTGTAATCCCAGCTACTCAGGAGGCTGAGGCAGGAGAATTGCTTGAACCTGGGAGGTGGAGGATGCAGTGAGCTGAGATCATGCAACTGCCCTCCAGCCTGGGCAACAGAGCGAGACTTTGTCTCAAATTAAAAAAGAGATGTGCTTACCCTAACTTATTAAGAAAGACTAATTAGGCATCGTTAAAAAGGATGCTAGGCCAGGTGTGATGGCTTCTGCCTGTAATTTCAACACTTTGGGAGACCAAGGCAGGAGGATGTCTTGAGTCCAGGAGTTCAAAACCAGCCTGGGCAACATAGGGAGACCCTGTCTCTACAAGTAATAAAAAAAATTAGCCAGGCATGGTACTGCATGCCTATGGGTCCAGCTACTCTGGAGGCTGAGGTAGAAGGATTGTTTGAGCCTGTGAGGTCAAGGCTGTAGTGAGCTGTGATTGTGCCACTGCACTCCAGCCTGGGCAACAGAAAAAGACCTTGTCAGGAAAAAAAAAAAAAAAAAAAAAAAAGAAAAGAAAAGAAAAGAAAAAGGAAAAAAGGGTAAAGAAGGAAAAAAGGGGCTGGGAGCTGTGGCTCATGCCTATAATCCCAGCACTTTGAGAAGCCGAGGCAGGCAGATCAGGAGGTCAGGAGATTGAGACTAGCCTGGCCAACATGGTGAAACCCCATCTCTACTAAAAATACAAAAATTATTTGGGCCTGGTGGTGCGTGCCTGTAATCCCAGCTACTCCGGAGGCTGAGGCAGGAGAATTGCTTGAATCTGGGAGTTAGAGGTTGCAGTGAGCCGAGGTTGTGCCAGTGCACTCCAGCGTGGGTGACAGAGAGAGACCCTGTCTTAAAGAAAAAACAAAATGCTAACAAAAGTATTGCTTATGTAGATTTCTGTAACACTAGACTTTAAAAATGACATCTTAGACATTTTACTGATTATAGTTATTTAGAGTAGATAATATTTGATAAGCATTTCTTTCTTTTCTTTTTTTTTTTTTTTTTGAGACAGAGTCTTGTTCTTTTGCCCTGGCTGGAGAGCAGTGGTGTGATCTCAGCTCGCTGCAACCTCCATCTCCTGGGTTTCAAGCAATTCTCTTGCCTTAGCCTTCTGAGTAGCTGGGGCTACAGGCATGTGCCACCACGCCCAGCTAATTTTTGTATTTTTTGTAGAGATGGGGTTTTGCCATGTTGGCCAGGTTGGTCTCGAACTCCTGACCTAAGGTTATCCACCCTCCTTGGCCTCCCAATGTGCTGGATTTGCAGATGTGACCCACCGTTCCTGGCTATTGATAAGCATTTCTTAGGGATTTCTTTACCTAAAACTTCTTTACCCTGGTTGAATGAGGGCACTTTGACTAAGTAGTTAAGGTTTGATAAACGAATTTTCTCCCATTTAGTGGAGAGGCATAGAAAGAAGAAAATCAATGCTGGAATAAACAGAATAGGAGAGCTGATCCCATGTTCTCCTGCCCTGAAGCAGGTAAGAAGTCTGCTCATATCTTCATTCATTACTTATGAACAGATAATTCCCTAAGTTGTTTTGGTGCTTAGAATGATTATTTTTGTTCCTTTTTATTTCTGCATATGGTTCTTTTGAAGTTAATAATTTCCTTGTTTTAACTGTTCCGATGTTTCCAACAATCTTTTAGTACAGATTCTACATGGTCAAATGTACCATGAAATTTCTAGGCTCTTCAGTTTTTTCTTGATTACTAAATTAATCATATGACTATGTTTACATATATGCCACTCTATTTACCAGGCATTTTTTCATTTTTTCTGCCAATGAATGTTCTTACTCCTTTTAAATTCTTACTTAGAATCTTCCAGGGATCTTTTCAACAATTTATTCTCCATGCCCTCTTAACTTCCAGTAGTAGTTAAAATCTTAGCTTAAGGTATGACAGTGTTGTCTAATGAAGATACCTTTTGGTTTCTTCTAGTAATGAGGATAAAGTGTGCTCACTGAAAACAAAACAAAACAAAAAATTGAAACAATTTGAAAGGCATAAGAAGGTTTAAAAGGCCGGGCGCGGTGGCTCACACCTGTAATCCCAGCATTTTGGGAGGCTGAGGCGGGCGGATCACCAGGTCAAGAGATCGAGACCGTCCTGGTCAGCATGGTGAAACCCCGTCTCTACTAAAAATACAGAAAATCAGCTGGGCCTGGTGGCGCGTGCCTGTAATCCCAGCTACTCAGGAGGCTGAGGCAGGAGAATTGCCTGAACCCAGGAGGCGGAGGTTGCGGTGAGCCGAGATCGCGCCATTGCACTCCAGCCTGGGTAACATGAGTGAAACTCCGTCTCCAAAAAAAAAAAAAAAAAAAAGAAGGTTTAAAAAATAAATTGGCATCTTACTCCCAAGCAATAATCACTATTATAATGTTGTAATTAAATGAATATATGCAAAAAGTTAATATTACACAGAGCAAACAGCACTAAAAAGCGTAAAACAACAAACATTAATCTCCTACCTGCTTCCTAGCCCCAACACAGCTCCTCAGAGGCAACTATTCTCAACTGTTTCTTCTGTTTTTTTTGTTTGTTTGTTTGTTTTTTTTACTGTTATATTTCTAAATAACATATTTATGTTGCTGTATCTTAATTTTTCAATCTTAGATATTATCTATTGACTCATTATTATGTTTTTCCCCTAGCTTCTCCTTCTTTAGTCCTGCCAATATAATTATATCCAACTTTTGGTTAAATTGGTATTCAGTTTTTGTGTTTCTCAAGCTGTAAATATTATTCATGGTTGAGCCAAGGAGTGTACTATTATTATATTTCATTTATTGCTTTCGTTTTTGGGAGGAGTGAATAATTACCTCATAGTTTCCATTTGCATAATTTTTCATATAGTTGTCTTTAATTCTTCTCACACTTCTAGCCATCTCTTAGCAGAGTTTTCTTCAAGGTCAAATGTACTACGTAATTTCCATTTGCCATTTTCTTTCTTCAAGACTTTACTTCTGGAACCCTCTGTTCTCCTTTTTCATTCTCAGCCAGTTGGCCTCTTCCAGCTCTTCTGTTTTTGATTCCAGCTCTTGTATTTTTAATTTCCAAGAGTCTTTTTTTCTTAATCTCTGTTCCTTTTCCTACCGTATGTTTGTGGATACAATAATGTCTTCTCACCTCTGAATGGTATATGTAGGTTTTTTCCTGAAGTTTTTTCCGTGTATGTTTATTTCTTCTGATTTCCGTTTATCCCTGTTTTGTCTTGTTTTTCTTTTGGGGGGTTTTCCTTAAATATTTAGTTACTTGAAGCTGTTTTTTTTCATACTTGGGAATGAGGCATTAAAAAATTGATTGAATAGGTTTGTCTTTTGGTGGCCCTAAGTGTTGCCTGATTAGAAGCTATTTTAGTTTTGTTGTTCTTGCTATGGAACTAAAACATATCAGTATTTGTAGTTCTTTTCTTTTTTCTTTTCTTTTTTTTTTTTTTTAGACGGAGTTTCGCTCTTGTTACCCAGGCTGGAGTGCAATGGCGCGATCTTGGCTCACCGCAACCTCCGCCTCCTGGGTTCAAGCAATTCTCCTGCCTCAGCCTCCCGAGTAGCTGGGACTACAGGCGTGTGCCACCATGCCCAGCTAATTTTTGTATTTTTAGTAGAGACGGGGTTTCACCATATTGACCAGGATGGTCTCGATCTCTTGATCTCGTGATCCACCCGCCTCGGCCTCCCAAAGTGCTGGGATTACAAGCGTGAGCCACCGCGCCCGGCCCTGTAGTTCTTTTCTTATGTGGGATAGCTATTTTTTTTTTCTTTTCTCAGAGAAGAACCATCAGTGTCCTGCCTGGGAGTGGGACTGGTGGGAAGAGGAGTATAAGCCTAGTTGCCGTTATTCTGGGAGCTGGATAGGGGGTGGGGGGCTAGAGAGTCTTGTGAGGTAGTAGGCTGAGTTTCACTCACCCCCGTTTCCACTTAGGACCCTCGTCTTGTCCACTTCTGTGCTAAGTATCCTTGAGGCTGAAATTCTCTGGTTCAAATTTCACAGAAAATAAACTTGTCTCCTGCGGTTTGGGCAGGAAGGGAAAGTCATCCAGCTGTGTAGAATATGTGTATGGGGGCTGGGGAGGGGGTGGTTCTTATTACTGCTTTATTAGGAGTCCTTCGCCCGTACCCTCATTTAACCCCTTACCTCACCCCACCTTCTGTAGAGGCTGGTGCTTCTCAGTGTTGAGATGTCCTAGGATGTCAAAGGAGCAAATCAGCTTGCTTCTCTATGGTATCCCCTTGGAAAGGACTTACTCTTCATTTCCTTTCATTCTTCCCCATAGGATGGTCTTAGATGTCCGTATATGGTTTTTTTGAGACAGAGTCTTGCTCTGTCACCCAGGCTGGAATGCAGTGGCAAGATCTCGGCGCACTGCAACCTCTGCCTCCCAGGTTCAAGCAATTCTCTTGCCTCAACCACCTGAGTAGCTGAGATTACAGGTGCCTGCCATCATGCCAGGCTAACTTTTGTATTTTTAGTGGTGATGGGTTTTGCCATGTTGGCCAGGCTGGTCTTGAACTCTTGACCTCAAGTGATCCACCCACCTTGGCCTTTCAAAGTGCCAGGATTACAGGTGTGAACCACTGTGCCTGGCCCCATATATGTATTTCTCAGCCTTTTAAAAAATTGTGCTTCTGATTCCTTAACACAATGGCATACACGATGTCTTCTAATTTGTTTTTCTTTCTCCATATCTCAATGGAAGGTAGCTACTCAGTAAACATACATGTTTGCCCAGGAAAATCGTATTTTCCTGCTCTTGGCTTTCATCCCTGCAAGTTTCTCTGAAGAAGGGAAACCATAACCATTTAACTTCCTTGGTGTGCTAGAATGTGCAAAGGAAGTCAGTATTTGGCTGTCAGAAACAGAACCGACTAAGATTTTCTTCATAGGCTTCGGCCTCTGTCTGCAGCAGAGGGGCAGGTGGCTGGGAATTATCAGGTTCTGCCTTTGTTCAGATTATTGTTTTTAAAAAGAACAATATTATTTTTCTCTTAATAGTAAAGAGTTGCCTGGGTTTATGTATTGGGTCTCTGTTGGGACTCACTGTAAGGAACTCAGAATTATAAATTGCCAGACAAAGGACTAAATCACAGTGATTCCTACATGAAAAGAGTAGCGATAGCTAATAATATATATCCTGGAGTAGAGGTTAAATATTCATTGCAACATTCTTGATGGCTGAAGAATAAAAACCAGAAATGACTGTTAAGATATCTTAAATGTTTATCAGTAATAGACTGGTAAATGAAATAAACACAGTCATTAGAAACAATAAGTAGGGGCTGAGCATGGTGGCTCACACCTGTAATCCCACCACTTTGTGAGGCCAAGGCAGGAGGATCACCTCAGGTCAGGAGTTTGAGACCAGCCTGGCCAACATGGTGAAACCTCATCTTTACCAAAAAAAACAAAAACAAAAAAAAAATATATATATATATATATATGAAATTAGGCATGATGGCATGTGCCTATAGTTCCAGCTACTTGGGAGGCTGAGAAAGGAGAATTGCTTGAACCCGAGAGGTGGAGGTTGCAGTGGGCCGAGATTGTGCCACTGCACTCCGGCCTGGGCCACAGAACAAGACTCCATCCCAAAACAAAAAAGAAAGAAGAAGAAGGATATTTCGATACTATATGGAAGTATTGCCAAGATATATTTTTATTTTTATTTTATTTTGCTCTTTATATAATGTCTGTTTTTAAAATTATACTTAAGTTCTGGGGTACATGTGTAGAATGTGCAGGTTTGTTGCATAGGTATACCAAGATATATTTTTAAAGGTAAAGAAATACAAAAACCTTTTATCTGTTGTTTTTTTCTCTTTGGAGACAGAATCTTGCTCTGTTGCCCAGGCTGGAGAGCAGTGGCACAATCTCAATTCACTGCAACCTCCGCCTCCCAGGTTAAAGCGATTCTCGTGTCTCAGCCTGCTGAGTAGCTGGGATTACAGGTGTGTGCCACCATGTCTGGCTAATTTTTTTGTAATTTTAGTAGAGACAGGATTTTGCCATTTTGGCCAAGCTGGTCTCAAACTCCTGACCTCACGTGTCTGCTCTCCTCGGCCTCCCAAAGTGCTGGGATTATAGGTGTGAACCACCGTACCTGGCCTTGTCTGGGTTTTTAAAAAAGATATATACAGGCATGTATTGGGCATAAGAATAAAGGCATACTTTAACATAACATTTTTTTGGAAAAGCTTAGGAATACAGTGTACTGGAAGCATGATACTAAAAATCAAGTGACATTGCTTCCTTGACCTATTATTTAGAATAATTTGTAGTTGTGGTAAACAGAATAAAAAATAACATTAAAATCCAAAATCTTTACACAATTTTGAAAGCCTTGTCTGGCCTCTTCTACCACTCTTCCCATATGTACTCCACTCTAGCTCTGCTTACCTCCTTACTGTTAGCCTGGCTGAGGGCCCCTGCCCTTCTGATCCTGCTGTCTGGACTCCCTTTTCCCATGTATCTGCAGGGCCTGCTTCCTTTCACTTCCTTCCAGTTTTTGCTTAGGTTTCACCTTACTCAGGGGCCTTCTCCAACCTCCATATACAACAAATGTTCTCAGTGTCTTAGTTCAGGCTGCTACAACAAAAATACCATAGACTGCGGAGCTTAATTTCTCGCAGTTCTGGAAGCTGGGAAGTCCAAGATCAAGTGCCAGCCAATTCAATTCCTGGAGATGACCTACTTCCTAGTTATATCCTCAAGTGGCAGACCGAGAGATCATCTCTCTTTGTCTCTTCTTATAAGGCACTAATCCCATCATGAGGACTCTACATTCATGACCTAATTACCTCCCAAATACCATCACATTGGGAATAATGGTTTAGACATATGCATTTTAGGGGGCACAAACATTCAGTCCCTTGCACAGAGTAACAGAGTAACCTCCGCTATCACTCTAATCATTCTAGTCCCCTCCTTATGCTGCTTTATATTTCTTCATGGCATTCATGTGTGTGTGTGTGTGTGTGTGTGTGTGTGTGTGTGTGTGTGTGAGTATTCTTCAAGGACAGGGACTTTGTGTGTTTTATTATTATATCCCCAGTGCCTAGAACAGAGCCTGCCACATGTTAGATGCCCAATAACCAATTAATAAATGAAAAATATACAGTAGAAGCTTTTGAATATAGTACCTATTTTAAATTTTGAGAAGATACATATCATATGTATGTGATAAAGACAAATCTTTAAATTTCATCTGGCAAGTTCTTACCCTTCAGTGAAACTTGTAAACTTTTAAACTTTTCTTTGGCAGAGCAAGAATATGATCCTGGACCAAGCCTTTAAATATATAACAGAATTGAAAAGGCAAAACGATGAACTCCTGCTTAATGGAGGAAACAATGAACAAGGTAAATGTTGAAAGGTTCTTACTTTTTGTTGTTTTTTAAAATGTTCGGGTGTTTGTGTCACAGTGAAATTTGTATTAGGATACAGAAAGCTTTTTGGCCCCAAAACAATATTAAGACCCTGCATTCAGTGGGTCTGGAAGAATAGTGTTACCAATAAATTCATTTTAGTCTAACTCATTCTCCTTCACCTTTTATCTTTCAGGCATACATGGTTTTGACTTTGAACTCTTTTGTGTATTTCATGTTTGCCTAACTCATGATACTCGTAGTGCTAAATCACCTTTATTCCAATTGGACATTGCAGTTAGGGGAATCCCATAATTGGATGTAAGGGGGGAGTTCTGCTCAGTATAGCTTAAAAACAAGATCAGGAGGCCGGGCGCGGTGGCTCACGCCTGTAATCCCAGCACTTTGGGAGGCCGAGGCGGGTGGATCACGAGGTCAAGAGATCGAGACCATCCTGGTCAACACGGTGAAACCCCGTCTCTACTAAAAACTACAAAAAATTAGCTGGACGTGGTGGCGCGTGCCTGTAATCCCAGCTATTCAGGAGGCTGAGGCAGGAGAATTGCCTGAACCCAGGAGGCGGAGGTTGCGGTGAGCCGAGATCGCGCCATTGCACTCCAGCCTGGGTAACAAGAGCGAAACTCCGTCTCAAAAAAAAAAAAAAAAAAAACAAGATCAGGATATGCCTGTGTCAAGACTTAAGTGTGCATCAACAAAAAACACCAAAACATTCATTTTGTTTGTATTACTTGTAATATATGCATCAAACTGCCTGATCATTTAGTTATATTTGATTTTTAGATAAAGGTGACTTTTTAATGCCATCAAATGAATTCTCTTTTTCCATCAGCATTGAAGAGAAAATTTCCTTATGGCAGCAGAAAAAAATATTCCAGGCAAGTGTAAAGCTCAGGGTAGGCCAGTTTGCAATTGTCTTTTATTTACACCTCTGACAAGTGTAGGGAGAGAATTTCCTGCGACAACTCAGTAGGCCATCTTAAAAGGAGAAAAAAGAAAAAGGGCAGAATTGGCTGAGGTAAGGTCACTGCTGCGCTGTGTTTGTTGTAATGGTTGGGAAGGATATTAGAAAGCATACCTAAGAGGTCAGCATTCAGAATTCTCCTTGTTTACTCTTAGTTAAATATTAGCAACTTCCCCCCTCACCTAGGTTAGCTGTTGTTTATGGCCCAGGTCCTTTTGTGATGCAGTGAGATAGTTACATAAATGATACATTTTGGTAACCATTTGAGGCACTCCACAAAAGGAGAGTAAGACAGAATGATGAGTAGACTTCTTTTCTTTCTCCTTTTAGTTTTGAGACAGAGCCTTGGTCTGTCAGCCAGGCTGGAGTACAGTGGCACGATCTCAGCTCACTGCAACCTCCATCTCCTGGGCTCAAGCAGTTCTCCTGCCTCTCAGCCTCCCGAGTCGCTGGGATTACAGGCCTGTGCCACCACGCACTAATTTTTATATTTTTAGTAGAGACAGGGTTTCACCATGTTGGCCAAGCTGGTCTCAAACCCCTGACTTCAGATAATCCACCCGTCTCGGCCTCCCAAAGTGTTGGGATTACAGGAATGAGCCACTGTGCCCGGGGATGAGTAGATTTTTCTAATGAAGGCTCCTTTGATTTCAGAGCACAGAGGCTGAGGCAATCAAGTTACCTTAGGAAAAAGGAAAATTGTTGAAAAATATCAGTTGCATGGGGCTCAGAAAAAGCTGACCAGCCAGGTCAGGGGTTAGGGGCAATATCTAAGGCAGCCTAAATCTGTGTTCATTATTTCTGTCATGATCATTATTTCTCTGGTTCTTTTCCTGTGCATCTGCTCTATCCTCTGTTTTTCTCTCAGTGGCTTCCTCTGCATGCTCACTGTGCACATACCTAGTGGCCAAAGCAATGGCCTTGGACTCAGGCCCACTTAGGTTTGAGTCCCAGCTTCATTTACTCACTCAGTATCCTTTGGCCAGTTACTTAACCTCTCCAAGTCCCAGTTTCCCTAGGTTAAAATGAGGATGATCATAGTATCTGCCTGGCTGAATTTAGGCAAATTATGTAACTACTTTGAGCCTGTTTCTCATATCCAAAAGTGGTGATAATAAAATATAAATTGCCATCTCATGGTTCTTATGAGGATTAAACGAGATAATACAAGAACTTAGATTGAAGCCTAGCACATAGTAATTGCTTGATAAATGTTAGCTGTTATAGTTGTCATTGTTATTAAATGAGACAATGAATGAAATGTGCCAGGTAGTAAAGGTGCAGTAAGTGAGAACCATGATTATTATTTGGTCTATAATGATTGTCCTTTAATTTCTACTATCCATGGACACCAGTATCTTTCTTTCGTCTCTTAGTTTTACACTAAGAAAAGTGATCTGCCAGTTTCAGCTCATCTTTGTTGGAATAGAACTTTTCATTTGAGGCTCCCTCACACAGTGTTAGTCTGGAGAATGGGCTGCTTTGGAAAAGGAATGAGAATACCCTCCACTGTGGCATGGCAGATGGGGATGTGTGGGGTCACAGAGCATATACCAGCAGCTAAGTCTGCCCCATTAGTGGGACTCATAGATGAAGCAATCTACCTTAGAAAGTAGGGCTGTGATGATGCCCTCACTGCTCAGTAGCACACTTGCATTGGTCCTAACTAGCAAAGTACAGGTTCCATTGTTGATGCTTTCTTTGGTGCCCTTTGGTGCCACTTTGCTTCTTACATGTTCTATTCCTTTTTGTCTCCATTGTTTCAAAGGGTAAAATAGAAACTAGAGCCATTTATAAAAGAGACTGTCGGCTGGGCATGGTGGCTCATGCCTCTAATCCCAGCACTTTTGGAGGCCAAGGTGGGCAGATCATTTGAGGTCAGGCGTTCAAGACCAGCCTAGCCAACATGGTGAAACCCAGAATCTACTAAAAATATAAAATTAACAAGCAGTGGTGGTGTACACCTGTAGCCCCAGCTACTCGAGAGGTTGAGGCAGGAGAATTGCTTGAACCTGGGAGGTGGAGGTTGCAGTGAGCTGAGATCGTGCCACTGCACTCTGGCCTGGGCCACAGAGCAAGACTCTGTCTCAAAAAAAATAAAATAAAATAAAAAATAAAGAGGCTGTCTGTTACCATCATAGGTAATGTTAGCTGCTGCAGCATTTAAATTGCATGTTGATATTCAATGTTACTTTCCCAGCATGTTACCATGATATCAGTTTGTCTTCTTTTACCTCACCTGTGTAGCTGCCCTATTGGAAATTTTTGAATTGGGAATTTTGAGATTTCTACATTATGAGTAATTTTTCAGTTGACCTTTAAAGATTTACACTGTTTAAATGAGGGCAGAGGGATTTAACATATCATACTAAAAAGAAGAAAGAAGTTGTATTAGAAAAAGAGCTGAAGAGCCTCAGTTGAGGTATTTAGAATGCTAGAATTAGAATTCAGTAGTTTAGTACACAGTTCTTTATGAAGTTATTGTACAGGCTGACATTCACAGGTATTTTTAAATTTTTGTTTTTAACATTCTAGCTGAAGAAATAAAAAAGCTACGGAAACAACTGGAAGAAATCCAAAAAGAAAATGGCCGATATATTGAATTACTGAAAGCTAATGACATATGCTTATATGATGACCCCACAATTCACTGGAAAGGAAATCTTAAAAACTCAAAGGTCTCTGTTGTTATTCCTAGTGACCAGGTTCAAAAAAATATTATTGTTTATTCCAACGGGAATCAGCCTGGTGGAAACAGCCAGGGAACAGCTGTTCAGGGGATAACTTTTAATGTTAGTCATAATTTACAAAAGCAGACCGCCAATGTGGTGCCAGTACCAAGGACTTGCAATCTGGTGACTCCTGTGTCTATTTCTGGAGTTTACCCTTCTGAAAACAAGCCATGGCATCAGACCGCAGTTCCTGCATTGGCTACCAACCAGCCTGTTCCTCTGTGTCTTCCTGCTACCATATCTGCTCAAAGTATTCTCGAGCTTCCCACCCCTGAAAGCGAATCAAGTGTGCTTGGTGCCACTGGTGGCTCACTGATTGCCGTTTCAATTGGACCTGAGCCTCACCAACATCGTTCTTTGCACACATGTCTAAATGATCAAAATTCTTCTGAAAATAAGAATGGACAAGAGAACCCCAAGTTATTGAAGAAAATGGCTCCTTGTGCTACAAACATCCCCCTCAGCTCCTCAGCAACTGCCACTGAAGTGCATCATGGAAACAAGTCCTGCCTGAGCATACAGGACTTCAGAGGTGATGTTCAGAACACTTTTGTTGTTTCAGTTACCACCACAGTCTGCTCCCAGCCTCCTAGAACTTCAGGTGATTCTTCTCCAGTGAGCATTAGCAAGAGTGCAGACTCAACAAGTACAGCTACAGTGGTGGCTTCATCTGCCCCTGGAGTAGGGAAGGCCACCATTCCTGTAAGCACTCTTTCAGGAAACCCTTTGGACAATGGTTGGACTCTTTCTTGTTCTTTGCCTTCTTCAAGTGTTAGTGCTTCAGATTTGAAAAACATTAATAGCCTTACCCGCATTTCTTCAGCTGGAAACACACAGACAACGTGGACTACTCTGCAACTGGCGGGAAACACTATTCAGCCCTTAAGCCAGACACCATCTTCTACTGTGACTCCAGTGTTGAGTGAGTCTGGTACTAGCCACACCACAAGCAACCACAGTAGACACATGGCTACAGGCATCAACTTGAATAATTCCTTTCCAGCAGATGGGCAGCCAGTTGAGCAGGTAGTTGTAACATTGCCTTCTTGTCCATCTTTACCTATGCAGCCACTAATTGCTCAGCCACAAGTTAAATCTCAGCCTCCCAAAAATATCCTTCCACTGAATTCAGCAATGCAAGTGATTCAGATGGCTCAGCCAGTTGGGTCTGCTGTTAATGCAGCTCCAACTAATCAAAATGTTATAATTCTTCAACCACCCAGCACCACCCCATGCCCAACAGTGATGAGGGCAGAAGTTCCCAACCAAACTGTAGGTCAACAGATAGTAATCATACAGGCAGCTAATCAGAATCCTTTGCCACTCCTCTCTGCTCCACCTCCTGGCTCTGTTCGACTCCCTATCAATGGAGCCAATGCTGTAATAGGGTCTAATAATTCAGTGCAAAATGTTTCAACACCACAGACTTTTGGAGGAAAGCATCTTGTCCACATATTACCAAGACCTTCATCTTTATCAATGTCTAACTCAACACAAACTTTTTCTGTTACAATGTCAAGCCAACAGCCTCAAACCATTTCTTTAAATGGACAGCTCTTTGCTTTGCAGCCTGTGATGTCTTCATCAGGAACTACAAATCAAACCCCTATGCAGATTATTCAACCCACCACCAGCGAAGATCCAAATACCAATGTTGCCCTGAATACATTTGGTGCTTTGGCCAGCCTCAATCAAAGCATATCACAGATGGCTGGGCAAAGCTGTGTACAATTGTCTATTAGCCAGCCTGCCAACACTCAAACTGCTGCAAATAGTCAAACCACTCCAGCTAACTGTGTTTCATTAACAACAACTGCAGCACCTCCAGTAACAACAGATAGTTTAGCCACACCAGCCAGTACTTATAATCTAGTGACTACTTCCTCAGTGAACACTGTTGCTTGTTTGCCTCCTAACATGAAGTCAAAAAGGCTGAATAAGAAGCCAGGTGCCAAGAAACACTTAGCAGCAAACAAGTCAGCGTGTTCCCTGAATCCAGTTAGAGATGTGAGCAAGTTAGACTGTCCCAACACTGAAGGCTCAGCAGAGCCACCTTGTAATGATGGACTGCTGGAAAGCCTCCCTGCTGTATTACCATCTGTCTCTATGTCCCAGGCAAATAGTGTGAGTGTTTCTGCTTCACATTCTTTGGGTGTTGTAAGTTCTGAATCATTAATACCTGAGTCTGCATCCAAATCTAAGTCAGCAGAAAAGTCTAGCTCACCCTCTCAAGAATCTGTAACAAGTGAACATTTTGCAATGGCCCCAGCAAAATCCAAAGATTCTACCCCTAATCTGCAACAAGAGATGTCTCAGGATAAACCACCCAGTAGTTTAGCATTGTCAGATGCTGCCAAACCCTGCACTTCAGCCAATGTGTTGATTCCATCTCCAAGTGATCCTCACATTTTGGTTTCTCAGGTTTCTGGTTTGTCATCTACCACAAGCACTACAAGTACGGACTGTGTTTCTGAGGTAGAAATTATTGCTGAACCTTGCAGAGGTGAGCAAGATTCATCAGATACCATGCAAACCACAGGTCTCTTAAAGGGGCAAGGTCTAACTACATTGCTCTCTGATCTTGCTAAAAAAAAAAATCCTCAGAAATCCTCTCTTTCTGATCAGATGGATCATCCTGACTTTTCTTCAGAAAATCCTAAGATAGTTGATTCAAGTGTGAATTTACATCCCAAACAGGAACTCTTATTGATGAACAATGATGAGAGAGATCCTCCACAGCATCATCCCTGCCTCCCTGATCAGGAGGTTATTCATGGTTCTTTGATCACCGGTAGGCAGGCTGACTCTCCCATGTCAACCAGTTCTGGCAGTAGTCGTAGTTTCTCAGTTGCATCCATGCTTCCTGAAACAACGAGAGAAGATGTGACCAGCAATGCAACAACTAACACATGTGACAGTTGTACCTTTGTGGAGCAAACTGATATAGTAGCTCTTGCAGCAAGAGCCATTTTTGACCAGGAAAACCTTGAAAAGGGAAGCGTTGGCCTCCAGACTGATATAAGGGAAGTTGCTTCAAAGCCTTCTGAAGCATCATCGTTAGAGGGAGACCCACCTTTCAAATCACAGATACCTAAAGAAAATGGCACAGGACAGGCAGAAGCAACACCAAATGAATTTAATTCTCAGGATTCAATTGAAGCAACTATGGAGAGGCCCCTTGAAAAACCAAGTTGTTCTCTAGGAATTAAAACATCAAATGCATCTCTACAGGCTTCAAATCCTCAGCCACCAAGCATCACCAGTTTAAGCGTGAATAATCTTATCCATCAGAGCAGCATCAGCCATCCTCTGGCCAGCTGTGCAGGTTTATCTACAACTTCAGAGCAAACAACTGTGCCTGCAACGGTTAATCTAACCATTTCATCTAGCTCCTATGGCAGTCAACCTCCTGGACCATCTCTGATGACTGAATATTCCCAAGAACAGCTAAATACTATGACTAGTACCATACCAAATTCACAGATTCAGGAGCCACTCTTAAAGCCAAGTCATGAAAGCCGGAAGGATTCTGCTAAGCGTGCTGTCCAAGATGACCTTTTACTGTCTTCAGCTAAACGTCAAAAGCATTGTCAGCCAGCCCCCCTCAGGCTTGAAAGTATGTCCCTGATGAGCAGAACTCCAGACACCATTTCTGATCAAACTCAAATGATGGTCAGTCAGATCCCTCCTAATTCTTCAAACTCAGTGGTGCCTGTTAGCAACCCAGCACATGGAGATGGCCTTACACGATTATTTCCACCTGCTAACAACTTTGTAGCTCCTGCATTGAGGCAAGCTGAAGTTCAGTGTGGTCCTCAGCCCTCAGTTGCTGAGCAGCAGCAAACCCAGGCAAGTCAACATCTACAGGCCCTGCAGCAGCACGTTCCAGCTCAAGGGGTATCTCATCTTCATAGTAACCATCTTTACATAAAGCAGCAGCAGCAGCAGCAGCAGCAACAAGCAGGGCAGTTAAGAGAAAGGCATCACTTATATCAAATGCAGCATCATGTACCTCATGCAGAGAGCTCTGTCCACTCTCAGCCCCATAATGTCCACCAACAGAGGACTCTGCAGCAAGAAGTTCAGATGCAGAAAAAGAGGAACCTTGTTCAGGGCACCCAGGCCTCTCAGCTTTCTTTACAACCAAAGCACCATGGAACTGACCAATCCCGATCCAAGAGTGGCCAGCCACATCCCCACCATCAGCAGCTGCAGCAACAAATGCAGCAACACTTTGGAAGCTCCCAGACAGAGAAGAGCTGTGAAAACCCGTCAACTACCCGAAACCATCATAACCATCCCCAGAACCATCTCAATCAAGATATTATGCACCAACAGCAGGAAGTTGGAAGCAGACAGCAGGGTTCGGGGGTTTCATCTGAACATGTATCTGGGCATAATCCAATGCAGAGGCTTTTGACATCAAGAGGCTTAGAGCAGCAAATGGTGTCCCAACCAAGTATTGTAACTAGATCTTCAGACATGACCTGTACTCCACACAGGCCGGAAAGAAATAGAGTTTCAAGTTATTCTGCTGAGGCACTCATTGGCAAGACATCTTCTAATTCAGAGCAGAGAATGGGGATATCGATTCAGGGTTCCAGAGTTTCAGATCAGCTTGAAATGACAAGCTATCTTGATGTTCCCAGAAATAAGAGTTTGGCTATTCATAATATGCAGGGTCGTGTGGACCATACTGTAGCCTCAGATATTCGCCTTTCTGATTGTCAGACATTTAAACCAAGTGGAGCTAGTCAACAGCCCCAGAGTAATTTTGAAGTACAATCTTCACGAAATAATGAAATAGGTAACCCTGTATCATCATTGCGGAGTATGCAGTCCCAGGCTTTTAGAATTGGTCAAAACACTGGCCCACCACCAACTGACCGTCAGAAGAGAATACCTTACCCACCAGTTCAGAGCATCCCAACAGGAAATGGTATTCCGTCAAGGGACAGTGAAAATACTTGTCACCAAAGTTTCATGCAGAGCTTACTTGCCCCTCACCTCAGTGATCAGGTCATTGGGAGCCAGAGGTCACTCTCAGAACATCAGAGGAATGCACAGTGTGGTCCATCCTCTGCAATTGAATATAATTGTCCCCCAACTCATGAAAATGTCCATATCAGAAGAGAGAGTGAGAGTCAGAATAGGGAAAGTTGTGACATGTCTTTAGGTGCAATTAACACCAGGAACAGCACCTTGAGTATTCCTTTTTCAAGTTCCTCTTCCTCAGGAGATATTCAGGGTCGAAACACAAGCCCCAATGTTTCTGTACAAAAATCCAATCCCATGAGGATTACTGACAGTCAAGCAACCAAGGGCCACATGAACCCTCCAGTCACAACCAACATGCATGGGGTTGCAAGGCCAGCACTACCGCATCCGTCTGTGTCTCATGGAAATGCTGATCAAGGTCCTCCTGTACGTCAAGCTAATTCTTCAGTTCCCCAGAGATCAAGGCATCCCCTGCAAGATAGCAGTGGTTCCAAAATTCGTCAACCTGAAAGGAATCGTTCTGGAAACCAAAGGCAAAGTAATGTCTTTGATCCAAGTCTTCCCCATCTTCCTCTTTCTACTGGTGGCAGTATGATTCTTGGACGTCAACAGCCTGCTACAGAGAAGAGAGGAAGTATTGTTCGTTTCATGCCTGATAGCCCACAAGTACCTAATGATAATTCAGGTCCTGACCAGCATACGCTATCACAAAATTTTGGTTTTTCTTTTATTCCCGAGGGTGGCATGAATCCACCAATAAATGCTAATGCCTCTTTCATTCCACAGGTTACCCAGCCTAGTGCCACTCGAACTCCAGCCCTCATCCCGGTAGATCCGCAAAATACTCTGCCCTCCTTTTATCCTCCATACTCTCCTGCTCATCCAACACTGTCCAATGATATTTCAATCCCCTATTTTTCTAATCAGATGTTCTCAAATCCTAGCACAGAAAAGGTAAACAGTGGAAGTTTAAATAACCGTTTTGGATCAATTTTATCTCCTCCCAGACCTGTTGGCTTTGCTCAACCTAGTTTTCCTCTTCTCCCAGATATGCCACCAATGCACATGACCAACTCTCACTTATCCAATTTTAATATGACATCTTTGTTTCCAGAAATAGCTACAGCGCTTCCTGATGGTTCAGCAATGTCACCTTTGCTTACATTAGCAAATTCCTCTGCCTCTGACTCTTCCAAGCAGTCCTCAAACAGACCTGCCCATAACATAAGCCATATTTTAGGTCATGATTGCAGTTCAGCTGTTTAAATACTGATAAATGTAAGGGTAATGAGTGAGATTACAAATGTATTTGTGTGTGTATGGGCACAGACATGTACTTGAAGAGAAGGATTATGTGTGTGTGTCTTTGTATAATCAGTCTTCAGTTATCTTCTGAATCTAGGGAAGCCATGTCAGAGATGATGCAGATACTGGGTTGTCAGAAAACAAGTTATCTTTCATTTTCAACTGCATGGCGTACTTCTTTATTTTCCAAGCAGATTTACATTTCCAGGTTGATATTTCCTAAATACTAATTAGCTGGAAATTGGGGGAGATCATCTTGTCATGTGCTGGGTAATAGGAGGGAGGCCTAGATTTTTAAACTTGATTGTTGATAACTTGTAGAATATATAGTTAAGTTGCTACTGAAAAATATAGGCAGCTTGATAAAACACAGTGGCTCATAACCAAGTGCTGGCTAATGTCAGCCTCTAGAACAGCTTCTTACCTATGGTAGATGTTGAACTGACGTTGAGTTTCATGTCCATAAAGTCAAGTAGTTAGCAAATAAATGAATTGTTTAATCAGCTTTTATTCTCAAGTTTAGTTAAGATAGAGGATTCTTTCTAAATAATAATCCATAAATTATCTGAATTTTTTGTCTTGTTCTTCAAATTAGGGAGCTGCGTTATCCTTTAATGTACCAAGATCCTTTAAAGCCAAGGTTTTCCTTAGACAATTATTTAGCCTTAAAAATAGAAAGCTGGCAGGGCACGGTGGTTCATGCCTGTAATCCCAGCACTTTGGGAGGCTGATGCGGGTGGATCACCTGAGGTTGGCAGTACGAGACCGGGCTGACAAACATGGAGAGACCCTGTCTCTACTAAAAATACGAAATTAGCTGGGTGTGGTGGCTCGTGCTTGTAATCCCAACTACTCGGGAGGCTGAGGCAGGAGAATCGCTTGAACCCAGGAGGCAGAGGTTGCAGTGAGCCAAGATTGGGCCATTGCACTCCAGCCTGGGCAACAAGAGTGAAACTCCATCTCCAGCCCAAAAAAAAAAAAAAAAAAGCTAAAAATTTAGGTACATACATGTTCTCCATTTTGTGCTTGCATTTTGCATCAGGCCATAGGGTAAAAGCAGTTAGTTGTATTGTGAGGTTTTGCATGGGTTCAGTTAACAATTGATGTTTCATCAGCTGAGTTTAATTTAGTATTCTGTTTTCATTCTATTTATTTGATCTTGACATAAATTCTTTTGCATTCATTTAAATATTAGGATTGATCAGGAAATAGTGTGTTTGTAATCTACACATTTATTTGAGCCTTACTTTAAAAATATTTCTGAACAGAGATTTAAGCTCTGTCACTATTTTCATTTACTGATAGTATTTATATTTTAAATATGGCATTGTATACATGATTATCCTTCATAACAGAATTATAATGAGGATATGAATTAGTTTATTATTTTTCTTGTTGGTAGGTGTGAAATGGTGCTTTAAAAAATATATAGTCTTTATGTCTCTCTGTGTGTATGTGTATGCGTACACATATTTTAAAGTATGAACTGGCTCTTTGAAAATAGGCCTGCCATCTGAAAATGGGAAATTGAGACCTGAGACCTGCTAAAGTGTAGAAGAACTTGATATAGGTAGGGGTATTTTAAAGCCCCTCAGAAGTGTATAATACATTTAATAACCCATATTGAAATTGAAACTTAAAAAAAAAAACAAAACTAAGAAAACAAGGGTATATATTCCTTTCCTTAAACCTATGAAGCCCATTACTTTTTGTTCTTGTTATATTCTGCCGAAAGTGGGATGGGGTGGGAGAGATATATACAAATTGTTTTATCTGCTTTCTTAACAAAGTGAACTCAAGGACTAGCTTTCCTTTTCTTTTTCTTTTTCTTTTTTTTTTTTTTTTTTTTTTTTTAAATCTTTCACCCAGGCTGCAGGGTACAGTAGCATGATCTTGGCTCACTGCAGCCTCTGCCTCCCAGGTTCAAGCAGTTCTCGGGCCTCAGCTTCTTGAGTAGCTGGGATTACAGGTGTGCACTACCACACCCGGCTAATTTTTGTATTTTTAGTAGAGACAGGGTTTCACCATTTTTGCCAGGCTGGTTGTGAACTCCCAATATCAGGTGATCCACCCACCTTGGCCTCCCAAAGTGCTGGAAATACAGGTGTGAGCCACTGCTCCTGGCCCCCCCGCTTTTTTTTTTTTTTTTTTTAAATTCTAAAAAGCTTCCTAAGGGTTGGTCAGAGCAGTTAACTCCAGTGAATACCTCTTTTTTAAGACTCAGCAGAAGGGTCAGTTGTGCCTCTTTTACTGTTCTTAACAAACTCTCCTATCTTTTTCTGCTGCCAACTAAGCAGCCTCTTAGGGACAAAAAAAAATGTATTTTTTCTTGCTTACAAAGCAAGAACAACCTGTATTTTCTTCCTTCAAAATGGTCTTGGGGAAGAATAGAAGAGCTTCATGAATAAGTTACTTAAACAAGACAACAGATAAACACAGTAGTTAAAACTTTTTATTGAGGAAAAAATGCGGCATTTATGACTTGCTTTTTAATTCTCTTAACTGAATTCTAAGCTGCAACATTCAAGTTTTTCTTTGTACTGGAAAGGTCCAATCTGCTAATTTCAAGGAGGGCAGTTTTCCATGTGTTTGGCTATTCATTTTCCCTCTCCCCCTCTGTCTTTATCACTGTCTTATCTGTCTCTCTCATGCACACACGCACACATGCACACACACTCACTCACTCACTCACCCTACGGTGGCTGTTGAGTTCCGAAGGACTGGGGACTGCTAGACACAATGGAAAGTAAGGTAACAGGCTAAGAAGCTCAGTTTGAACATTGCAATGCAAAGGCCTCAAAGCCTGTGACTTTCAAGTATTTCTGTGCATTAATTGCATTTTCCTGCTTAGCTGTGTTCAGACATAGCATTTGCATTTCTCAGAGCTTTCATTCCAACAAGATAACATTTTGATCTTGAAAGAGTCTCAATAAGGCTTACTTGACCATATAAGGAAAAATGTGACCATCTGTGAATAATTGGCTCCTGCTTATGTGTAGCTCTAATTATTTTACAGACATATGTATGTATATATAAGAGTTCAGTTCATAAATGCACTCAATTCTGAAAGTGTTCAGACCATGGTACCCTTATTTGATTTAAAAGCATGAATAGATGAGATTTACTAGCAGTATTAAGTATTTGATAATTAGAGCTACATGATTTTTGGGAAGAAATTTGTTGTATCTAGTGTTAATCTGGATATAATTTTGGTAAAGGGATGGCAGAAAACGTAGTCAATTTTGGTTATAATAAATGTAACCATTCTTGGCTTGCTAATGTATGAATATGGAAAGTAAAACCCTTTTTAACTTCTAGAAATACACCAAGTTATGTCTGAGTCATGAGAGTCATTGATGAAATCATTTCTCTGTCTCTTTTTTAGCATTATTGATCACAGAATCAGTTATAAAAAGTGGTTGATTCCTTTCAACATTTAACAATAACTTTTAATGGAGGGAAACAGTACGGATTCTCTTCATGTGTAAGTGTTTAATGTGTCAGTTGTAGATGAAAGGAATCAGTTTGATGTTGTTTCTTTTTTTTTTTTGGAAAATACAAGTTGCTCTGGGATGGCTTATATGTTGTTTTATGCCAGTTCAGGAAATTTATTTTTGTTTTTATTTTAAGACCTTTTGGGGTACCAGAGATGGCACCTTTTTTCTAGGTAAGGTGTGGGAATTCCTCAGTGGTCTTGCTTCATAAATTTAACATGTGAGAACTGGGGAAAGACAAAGGAGGGGTTGTTCTTTTGCAGCATTTTCCAGTCACATATCAGGGGTATACTGAACTGCAACGAAGATTAACTTTTAAAAATTAGCCTTCTTAAAATACAAAATAAGTATTTTAAAGAAAATTTATTTGCCTCGCTCTTGCCTTCTAACATTAGCCATTTCACGGAGAGACTAAAACATATGCCAAAAAATGTGGAAGCACATTTTAATGAGAGTAAAATTTAAAATTTTTGGGAAAGGGTAAAATCTTATTAATATGCATCTTCTTAGCGTTAGCTTCTTTTTGATATGTAGGCACTTAGGTTCTCCCATCTGCTCCATGTCAAATAGGGCTCAGGGAAGCTGGTCATTTCCTTAGCGAATGATTACTTCTTTGCCTTGAAACGTTTATTGGGCCCACCATGTATGATAAAAAAGTGTGTAGTAGTGAGTCATACTCCCAAATCAGTTATTCTCAAGTCTTGGCTTTGGAAATCATGATGCCTCCTGTTCTCTTAAGGATGACAAGAATTTCTTGAAACAAAATTAGTTCTGAATTGATTTAATATATTTCAGTGTGCCATATTGCTCTGCCCCTTGATTTGGTTGGCCTTTTTTTTTCCCATGGAGGAATGAAAGGGCAAAGGTGGTACCAAAATGGAACAGCTTTGGAGTGATATCTTCAGGAGCCTGGAAGCCATTTTTGTAATTCTGTTGTCTGTATAAATGCTGCCTTTGCCTGGAGGTTGTGCACCTGTGGCTGTACATCCAGAGGGCAATGGTAATAGCCAACAACCAGACAAACTAGTGAAGTTAATCTGTGAGGGACGATTTTATGATACCTATATGCAAATTAAAGGCAGAAGTTAGTTTCTTCTCAAGATGCCTTTTTGGCTGAAAGTTACCATTTTTCTTTCCCCAGGGTTTGACAGAAAAGGGCCTTTTTTGGATTTAACTATATTCTGTCTGCATTCTATTCTTCCTGTGTAGGTTTCTACTAGAGCCTGTGGAGGGGGTACACTAAATTTAGATTGAGGCAGTCCCCGCTGGTAAGAAGCGTGAGGACCTTATTGGACACAGAGCTTCTAGGTCTTTCCACCTGTAGCCTCTACCCTGTTCCTGCACTTTACCTGAAACTGTGCCTCTGGTCTTTAGACCAGCTATTGGAACATATCACTCACCCACTCTGTTATAGCAAAGGGCCAGCTGGGATGGTACATGCTGTGTAATCAGACACCTTCTCGACAAGTACAGCTGATGTTTCTCACTGTTGCCTTATCATTCTCTGAGCCATCTTTGATGTTGATTTGTAAAAAAACAAAAAAACAAACAAAAAAAACCCCCAAACTTAGTAGCAAAACTCCTGTTAAACTTGGAGCTCTTATGTGATGGTCATTTAACATCCTTATTTCTAGATTTACACAGACTGTGTCAAATGTAATCCTTTTCTGGCACATGTGTTTGGTCAGATGCTTCATAAACATGAGCCAACTTGGGTTGTAAATATTGGGCATAATATCCAAATTGGGATAATTTTGGATGACTGCATAATCCTGTCATTAGAGATTTCATAAGATAGAAGATAACTATTTGTAATTTAACACATATTTTAAAAAGATGAAATTTAATTTTTTTTCCTCAGTTGCGTATACAGCTATACACCATACTATGTCATAGGAACTTAAAGCTAGATGCATCTAAATCCCTTCACTTTTCTGAGACTTCTCTGTGCTCCCACCCCTGAAGTCTTCAAATCATTTTTAATCTGTGAAGTCACTGAGGTACTGGGCTTGACGACAGTGGTAATCTTTAAGGGGAGTTGAACTGTTGATCTTCCAAGAAGAAGGGGACCAGATAGTGTTAAGATGCTGCAGTTGTGTTACTGTGAAGAGGAGATTCGCTTCCACTTTCAGCAGGCTATATATATATATATACACACATATATAGATATATTTTCACTTTGGTAAAAAAAAAAGTTGAAAAGTCTGAGGAGAACATAATAACCTTCACAAATTATTTATAGATACACTGGGTGAGAAGCTTACTGTAAGGCAGTCACCAGAAAACTAATTTTAGTGCTTTCAATAGTGTAATATTTGTATCTATTACCATGGCTGCAGTGTCTGCTGCGCATTGTGTCCTATTACTGTAAACCACCTGGTTTATAATTCTTATGGAAACTAATTTGTTTTGTAATGGAATCCAGAGCAGAGATGTATAATATGATCAGGATTGTCCTGCAGTTGTAAATAAGAATAGGTCCTCTTTATTTTGACATCTTTTTACAAATGCATTGTATTAGGGTGTGAATATTCTGAACCATCCTCTTGTTTAAAGTTTGGAAATTTTTATTGTTAAATGTAACATTTTAATGGTTGTAATAATTATTTGTATAGATATGAATATAGTATTTTATTTAAGAAAATAAACTTTGCATTTTTGCATCGTAAATTCTGTCTTCCCTGATGATTGCATGTGCCACTTGAAACCTGCATTAAAGTGGCTTGTCTTGCACACTGAAGTCTTCTGTTCAAATTATCTTTAAATTTTGCTGTAACATCTGAAAATAATGCCATGACATATTTGCCATAGGGATTGTGTTCCTGATTAACGAGCGGACCTCAAATTATAATTAGGACCAGAACTGTATTGTTAGAACAAACTGTGTACCTCCATACTCATAAAAGGTAAAATTAGAATTTCAGATCTGAAAGAGTATTTCAAAATGATCCATTTAAACTCTCTCTGCTTATTTTATAGTGGAAGAAACTGAAGCACAGAACTTTGAGACAAGAGTGAGATCTTTCAATATAGCTACGTACATCACCTAGCAAAACTCACATTCATGAAGCCTGGAGGCAAAAAAATTGCAGAGGAACTTGTACAGTATAAAGTGATGTAAAGTTTAAATGCTTATACATCAGACAATTTATTGTTTGGGCTACCCAGCAGTTGTGGTAAAAATGATAAATTAAGGAAATGATAAACTCAAAATTCAGGATAATGGCTACTTCTTAGAAAAGGATGAAGGGGGATGATATCGAGGAGGGAGGAGTACTTAAAAGTATTGTTATATTCTACCTCATTGGGTAGCAGATGCTCAGGTGTTGATCACATTTATGCCTGAAGTCTTTGTCTTATGAATGTCTAAAATATATCCTAATGTTTTAAAAGGTAAAATGGCCAGGTGCGGTAGCTCACACCTGTAATCCCAGCACTTTGGGAGGCTGAACCAGGTGGATCACTTGATGTCAGGAGTTCGAGACCAGCCCGGCCAACATGGTGAAACCCCATCTCTACTAAAAATACAAATATTAGCTGGGCGTGGTGGCAGGTGCCTATAATCCCAGCTACTCAGGAGGCTGAGGCAGGACAATGGCTTGAACCTGGGAGGCGGAGGTTACAGTGAGCCAAGATTGCACCACTGCACTCCAGCCCTGGGCAACAGAGTGAGACTCTGTCTCAAAATAAATAAATAAAAATAAAAGGTAAAATGAGGACCTTAGACATCACTTTCACATGTACTCCAGGAAATTAAAGCTCACAATACTTTCCTTGACCTACCTTCTTGGGACTTCAGATTAGAAGTCAGTATTCTGACTGTGAAGCGCTAACTTGCTACTATTGTATGCCAGCTCCCATTTAGATGTTATGGATGGAACATACATTTTGATTATACAAGTAGCCCTAATGTGCCACAAAAGACATATAAATCACAAAGATGCAAATACTGTGCTTAAATTTGATCTCCCTAAAGTTATAGTGTAGTTTTTGGAATTAACAGCAATTGCAAAAACTGCAATTACTTTTGCGCCAACGGAATACTTTAAAATTTTATTAGCTTTCCACTTAGATGTTTGAAGGAAAATGAGAAAATAATTTTAACAACTTTTTTTTTTTTTTTTTTTTTTTTTTAGACAGAGTCTCTGTGACCCAGCCTGGAGTAATGGTGCAATCTCGGCTCACTACAACCTCCGCCTCCCAGGTCCAAGCAATTCTACCTCAGCCTCCTGAGTAGCTGGGACTACAGGTGTGTGCCATCACGCCCAGCTAAATTTTTGTATTTCTAGTAGAGATGGAGTTTTGCCATGTTGCCCAGGCTGATCTCAAACTCCTGGCCTCAAGTGATCTGCCTGCCTTGGCCTCCCAAAGTGCTGGGATTACAGGCCTGAGCCACCATGCCCAGCCAATTTTAATAACTTAAATCTCTTTAAAAAACTATCCAAGGGATTTTTCACTTTCAGGTAGTCACCCAGGCTGGAGTGCAGTGGTGTGATCATAGCTCACTGCAACCTCAAACTCCTGGGCTCAAGGGATATTTCTGCCTCAGCCACTCATGTAGCTGGGACTACAGGTGTGTACCACCTGCCCAGCTAATTTTTAAATTTTTGTAGAGGCAGGATCTCACTGTTGCTCAGGCTGATCTTGAACTCCTGGGTTCAAATGATCCTCCCTTCTAGCCTCCTAAAGTGTTGGGATTACAGGTGTGAGCCAACACAGAGTCATTCTTTAGAAAAGGAAAAGGCAAGGCACTATTTTCTGTGTTCCTCCGGTTACCTGGCTGTGATTCTGGGAAAGTGGCATAGCTTCTTTGTGTCTTTTTACTTCTCATTCTTACCTGTTTATTGTTATTATTACCTGTCCTGCATATGTCTCAGGGCTATGGTTAAGGACAAATGAGGTTTTAAATGTATTTTCCATGCCCATCCTCATTTCCACCTTCCTTGCATGTGTGACTGAAATGCAGCCTCCACTAGAATATATTTTGTTGGTCAGGGTCAACAGCTCCTTTGCCCTTTTCTTCCTGTGAGAGATTAAGATGATGCTAATTTGCTTCCTAGATAAGGTCAGAATTCAGGTACGTTGGTTAACTTGTATCAGTGTGCTACTTAATTTTTCACGTGATCAAAGAAGCTACAGATTTTGGGGAAGATACTAACATCCAGCTTTTAACTAACTTTCTGCTGTGTGGGTCTGATTGGAGGTGTTTTCTTACATTGCTTAATCCCATTCAGATACATGGTTTGGAAAAAGGCTACAGCCTGATTGTAGTTGTGTAGAACTTACTGGTTTGTGAAGGTTTCTGGGAATTCATGGTTTAATTAGGCTATATCCCTTTAAAAAAAAAAAAATGCTGCAGGCCGGACACAGTGGCTCACACCTGCAATCCCAGCACTTTGGGAGGCTAGGTCAGGCGGATCACGAGGTCAAGAGATCGAGACCATTCTGGCCAACATAGTGAAACCCCGTCTCTACTAAAAATACAAAAATTATCTGGGTGTGGTGGCCTGAGCCTATAGTCTCAGCTACTCGAGAGGCTGAGGTAGGAGAATTGCTTGAACCCAGGAGGCAGAGGTTGCAGTGAGCCGAGATAGCGCAACTACACTCCAACTTGGTGACAGTGCGAGACTCCGTCTCAAAAAAAAAAAATGTTACAATGAAGTGATGTGCAAATTCATTTTAAATACTTTTATTTTTTTGAGACAGAGTCTCACTCTGTTGTCCAGGCTGGAGTGCAGTGGTGCGACCTCAACTCTCTGTAACCTCCGACTCCTGGGTTCAAGCAATTCTCCTGCCTCAGCCTCCTGAGTAGCTGGGATTACAGGTATGTGCCAACCCACTGAGCTAATTTTTGTATTTTTAGTAGAGATGGGGTTTCACCATGTTGGCCAGGGTGGGTTCGAACTCCTGACCTCAAATGATCTGCTGTCCTTGCCCTCCCAAAGTGCTGGGATTACAGGCATGAGCCACTGCGCCCAGCCCACTTTAAATATACATATTTTTAAAGCCCAATAGACAGCTTAGTACAGAAGATGAAACAGGAGTACATTAGCATGTCAGAATTTCAAACCAAGTCCTATTGCTTTTTTTGTCTTATTTCTGGACAAACTTAGAAATATTTATCACCATTATCATATACCCTAAATGAAGAAATACCATTTTCCAGTTCAGTTCAGCTAGTTTTGTCTAAAGTTTTTAAATTTTTTGGGGGAAGAAAATTTAAAGTAGCTATGATGAAACCACTACCTTTTGGAGGAGAGAGCTGGGTCCAGAGACCAAGAATAAAAAGTTTTGACCACTGTGGGAGTTGTAGATTCTGCCCAATCCATGGGGCTAGCATGGATTGCTAGAGACGGGTTTTTTTTGTAGAGACGGGGTCTTGCTATGTTATCCAGGCTGGTCTCAAATTCCTGGCCTCAAGTGGTCCTCCTGCCTTGGCCTCCCCAAGTGCTGGGATTGTAGGCATAAGCCGACACATTGGGCTACTGAATGTTATTTAGAAAATAAAAAACCCACTGCATTCCTGTGATTTCTCTCCATTTTAAATTTTGTTTTTGAAACAACAGGCTCCAGTGGTAACCTGAGGCTTTATGCTACATATATTTTAATTTAAAATAAATCTTTGGGTCTATAGTGCTTTGCCAGGTACAATCATTGAATTTATAAAAAAAGACTTTGGTTCTTAACTTTACAAGCTTAGAAACCGAAGCCATAGTCCTTGTATAAATCCAGCTGTTCTGGTTTAGAGGGCCAAAATGCTCCACAGCCATGGTTTTATGGATTGGCTTTCCCAAGGCACAATGAGTTTCATTGTTACTCGGGTTTATCTATCAGGCATATGTCTTCTGTATTTTGAAAAATGCTTTCCTTTTTGTTAATACCTTCAACGGTTATATAATTCTAGGCCTCTGTTTTGCAAATATAGGTACACACAAAAATAAAAGGTGAATCTTCATTGCACCACAATCTGTTGTCCTTTTCCCTGTTCTTAGGACCTGAGCCGTTCATTCCTATTAGTCCAGGTTTCTCCACCATTCACTTCACCTAGTGAGCAGTGACTTCTCCAAGTTTCAGTTTCTCTAGGAAATGGGGCTAATGGTTACAGTTTTTATATACACAACCACATCTAATCCTGAAAACCTCACCTTCTCAGGGAGGTTTTCAGGATTAGAAGTGGTTGTGTATATAAAACCCTTAGCAGAGTAACCAATGATGAATGTTGGCTTTTTTTTTTTTTAATTTTTTTATTTTATGAGATGGAGCCTCACTCTGTCCCCTAGGCTGGAGTGCAGTAGGGCGATCTCAGCTCACTACAGCCTCTGCCTCCTGGGTTCAAACAATTCTTCTGCCTCAGACTCCCTAGTAGCTGAGATTACAGATGCATGCCACCACGCCCATCTAATTTTTTTGTATTTTTAGTAGAGACAAGGTTCCGCCATATTGGCCAGGCTGGTCTCAAACTCCTGACCTCAGCTGATCCACCTGCATCAACCTCCCAAAGTGCTGGGACTACGGGCATGGGCCACTGCGCTGGGCCATAATTTTTGTATTATTAGTAGAGACAGGGTTTTGCCATGTTGGCCAGGCTGGTCTTGAAATCCTAGCCTCAAGTGATTCACCCGCCTTTGCCTCCCAAAGTGTTGGGATTACAGGGGCCAGCCACCGCACCCAGCCACATGTTGGCTGTTTTGATCATCAGTTATGCCTACCTTAATGTTCTATGAATAGAAGTTGGAAGGTAGAAATTGAGGACATAAGTTTCCAATAGTAAGATCCCACTAAGAGGGCAGGCTGAAAGCTTCAGTCCCATACTTGTCCTTTAGCACAGTGAGGTTGTTGCAACCTCTCAGGAAGAGTTAGGCAGAAAGAGCTGTTTTTGTTTCTTCAAGGAGGAAATAAAATAATCCCCACTCCAATTATCCTTCTCTCTAGATCTCTGTTTTCTGCTGGGATTAAAACTGGGACTTTCATTTTTTCTTATGAAAAATTTGAGGTCATCAGTTACATCATCCCACGTATTTTTCTGATTTGTCCCCTTTTACCAGTTATTCGCCTTCTCTAGGCATGACAGTCCAGGCTGTAGGCATCATCCGACAGGCCGTAAGCTTCCCTCTTAGTCCCAGTATGATATTTTACAATTCTGCCTGTAGTTAGTAGTCGCTGTAGTCTCAGCTCAGTGGACCCCAAGGCTTGCTTTCTTTTTGCTTTCAGTTTGCTTAAAAACAAGATCAAACCCACACATTTACCACATCAAAAGTTTATTTCTCCTCCCTTAGTCCCCCATCCCCAAACCATTTTACAGATGCTAAAATGGCCTCTGCAGGCTCCATGCATCCTGTGTGTCATCAACACTACTGCCCAATGCTTTTCATGAAGTTAAGTAATTTTCTTTTCCTTCTAGCTTACCTCTTAACTTCCATTACTCAAAGCAGCAGCTGTCTTTCCCTGTATGTCCCAATCCAGTCTCATTTACCTTCTTGTTTAAAGCCACCTTCCACCTTCGTGGCTTTTATGGATGGTTCAGGCTAAAATCTTATGTGTTCCCTTCCCACTTAGGCTTTCAGAAATCACTAACTGCTTAACCCTGACCTGCAACTGAGTCTCCATTTGGTCTTCCAGATTTACATTATTCTTGCCGCATCTCAGTTTTCCTTTTCCTGAATGTTCCATCCACATAATTGTTATAAGGTTTTAGCCTTTGAAAGTCAACTGGAAATGCTCAGACTTGTTTGGAGGAATCTCAGCAAGAAGCTTATTTCTTCAAAGTCACCCTTCACTGAGAACCAGCATCCTTCTCTGACACCAGATCCTGAGCAGGGTCTCCCCTAATTACTTGATTTCTGTGTTTGGTTTTGTAGTAGAACCGGGAACCATAGACAGAGAAAGCCTGAACCTCCCTGAAGAGGTCTCTTAGGTAGGCCTCCAGAACCAAGTATGCTCTCGAGGAATTTGTTTTGTTTTGTTTTGTTTTAGAGATGGGGTTTCACCATGTTGGCCAGGATGGTCTCGATCTCTTGACCTCTTGATTCACCCACCTCAGCCTCCCAAAGTGCTGGGATTACAGGCGTGAGCCACCGCACCCCGCCTACTCTCGAGGAATTTGGTTATGAGGGAGATGCTGTCAGCAATTAGGGCTTTACATCTAAGCATAAATATTGCTGACAATTACTTGGATTTTTTTCCTGTTCTGCACCTAATGATAAGATTCCTATAAGGATGTTCTCTTCTTGTAGCTTTTTGCCTGATGATCTAAACAAAGTATAATCATGTGTTTTTTCTTGTCCATCTTCCCTAATGGACAGTAGAGCATATGCTGGAAGGGATGTGTGCATTTCATTCATGGTTGTGCCCAGTTTCTCACAGTGCCTAGCCCAAATGTCCCATGACTATTTACTAAAGCTGTATTTCTGATTTCTCTAAGTGAACAGAGATGTGTTGAGAGAATAAAGGGGAAACCATCCCCTAAAAATCTTATTACTTCTCAAGGTGTCCCATGTTGAGATAAAAGCAGAGTAAACCTCATGCCTTTATATGTCCTGTTTCCTGTTTTCCCTGGTACCAGGGAGCTTTGTCAAAGGCTCAGGTAAGCAATTTAATGCTAACTGTAAAATGCAAACCCACCTCTTTCTGGGATGGTAATGTTGCAGCACTCTAAAAGACATAGCATTTGATTTATTTTGGACAATATTCTGCTTAAAGGACCTAGAGTCTTTTTTTTTTTTTTTTTGAGACTGTTGCTGGGGCTGGAGTGCCGTGCAGCTGGGATTACAGGTGCCCGCCACCATGCCCAGTAGAGACAGGGTTTCACTATGTTGGCCAGACTGGTCTCAAACTCCTGACCTCATGATCCGCCCGCCTCAGCCTCCCAAAGTCTGGGATTACAGGTGTAAGCCACTGCACCTTGCCTAGAGTCTTAATTCACACACAAAATCAAGGCTTAAATATAAAGCAGGGGTCCGGGAGCAAGCCATGGTGAGGTTGCATGTCAGATTTCTCTTGCCCTGACTTAAAAATCTTTCACTGTTTAAATCTATTGATTTCTAAATGATAACTGTAATGCTGGAACAGGAGGTGGGACCCCCAGCTTTTATTTAGCACTTGACTGAAATGTAACATAGACTTCAGGCTCTTTTATATTAAATAAACGTCAGCTATTGTTCATCTCCAGTGAAATGAATAAACCTTAGATGACAAGGACTTCAAGGTAGACAAAAGGAGGCAAGATAGAGCTAAGGAATTAAAAAAATTTTAAGAGTTCAGGGAAAATGATAAAATATCTTAATCTAGAGATATTTAAGAAGGGATCTTTTCCCTAAAACTAGGGGAGCAAAGGGTACTTCTTCATGAACCACAGTAGCCATCTAGTCTTGTTTGTGCTACAGTAAGAATAGCAAGACGTGCTTCAGGAAAGTTGTACAGTGCAAACAGCCCCCCACTGCCTCGGAGTTCATTGAGTAGGGGTATCTTTTTACAGAGGAGACCCAAGCTGAATCTCTCTTGCTCTGGTGTTCTAGAAACTCAGTGGTGAAGGCTGATCTGTGACTTTTCCCCAGATTCCTTGAATTCATGAGTGTTAAGGCCTAAGATTTAACATGCAGTTAACCTTGTTAACAAAGGTGCCTTCATATTGAGGAGACATTAAAGCTTAGCTACACAAATATACTTTGTCTCCTCCAGTGCTTTAAAAAAAAAAAAGAAAAACTACTACAAGCTGGGCAGAATCATAGTAAAGAAGCATTTTCCATTGCTTCAAGCAGAGCAAATAGAATCTCAACCGATAGTAGTTCTCCTTAGTTTCACTAGGGACATTAGATTCGTAGTGGTTCATTTCAAACCCAGGCTTCCCCTTTCAGGGACTGTTTTGTCACCTGCAGGCTGAAGCGTTCTCAGCTGAAGATGCAAGGTTGCCCTACAGAACATTTGGTAATCAGGGTGGGAAGGGAGGGAAACATTTGCATGTGGCATTCTCTGAAACAAGGTTGTAATAGCTACTTGAGAGAGAACCTAGGTTTTCCTTGAGATTCCCAGGCAGAGTCAGCAGTGATGAGGTGTCACATTATGAACAGCCAGGCTTTCCACTTGGCCCTAGCTTTGGTAGCATTTTTTTAAAAAAATCTGAGTTGGAATAAGGATATTCAGGGCCAGAGTCAGGGAAATGATGCCACAAAGGACAAGGAGGGGAGTAGGGATGGGAGGAGGCTGAGCAGCTGTGGGCAGCGTCTCTGAAGGTGAAGTGACCTCCCAACCTGTTCAGGGCCTCCTGGGGCTGAGGACAGGAAATGGAACGGTTGTTTTAATGAAGAGCCCTGGAGGAGAGAGATCCCAGCATGGCTGACAGATCCAGTCTTGCCCTTCCTCCCTGTGGGATTCAGGAGGGTAAGCTGAGGGTCCTCTCTGCGTGAGGACTGCTCCTGGTGCCCCGCACACCCTCCACCTCTGCCATTCTCATGTAGAATCGTGGAGGTGTGCCAGCAGAGGATCCGAGAGTTTCAGCCACTTATCCAAGGGCACACAGCAATTAGGTGGACTCCAGGATCTTTCACAGATTGTACTGTTTCTTCTGTGAATAGCATTTATCTTTGTTCCTCCCCTTTCCCTGAGTTTTGGATAGAGAGGCTATCACCCAGATCGAGGAGGATCTGGGTGTTTGATTTACCAACACGCATTTTGTGACCCCACAGAACCTTCTGGTGGGTGCCTGGAGTTCCAAAGAGAGCAGCTGCCATTTTCTTTGCCCGATGAGCTGGCTCGGTGACCTCCTTCAGTCATGGAAAGTCCCTTCCCCAGTTAGACTCTAGCTTTCCTCTGGCTGCTCCTGCTGCTAAAATAAAACTGGGCGAATCCCTCAGTATGCATGGAGCATGAAGAGGTGGGGCTGCTTCTCCGGCTTCTGTCAGAGGTGTGAAGAGGTCATTTTCTGTGCACACAGCTTTGCTCCTCTGGCTGCCACATCTCCGTCCCGCTCCAGCTGAACTGCTCTTACTACTTCTGTGCTTACTTTGCCAAGAGCCTCTTCATATTGACTGTTTTTCTCCAGGGACACTCCTGTTGAACTCGGCTTTGGGCATCACTCTTCCTTTCTCTTTTAAAGAGTGAAGTCCGTGAACCCAGCAAGAGTCAGCACAGACGCTGTACTACAGAAACGGCTCGCTAAGCTCTTTAAGGCCCCCGTGCTCCCCTCCACCCCAGCACTTGTGTAAATCCCACAGACGCAGCTGAATGACTTTACGTCCTCCAACTGTGAGACAGGCACTGTGGAAAGAATTAGCAACACGTACCCTTGGAACTGATATTTGTAAAAACAAGTTTGATCTGGATTTTCGGTACTGTTGCAGAGAACAAAACTAACCACAGTGAGTTTGTAGCACAAGACAGACGTGATCAGAAAACAGCGAAGGCTCCAGCAGCACGGTCCACCCTTTCCTCCAGCGCCCTCTCCCCATTTCCACTCACATTTTCCCAAACAAGCTACCAAACAGGTTATGCCTCTTAAGTGTCACTTCAGCCACAGGGCGACTTGAATGGATTGCACTGTTCACATTTCCTCCCTTGGTCTTTTGTGAATTAGAAACCATAGTGTGTTAAGATAAAGAAATTAGGTCAAAGCAGCCATAAACAGGTTCAAATCTTTATTTTTATTTTTTAAGAGATGGGGGTCTCACTCTAGTCCGAGCTGGAGTGCAGGGGCACAGTCATAGTTCACTGCAGCCTCAATCTCCTGGGCTCAAGTGATCCTCCAGCCTCAGCCTCCCAAAGTGTTGGGATTACAGGCGTGAGCCATTGTGCCCTGCCAAATTTTTTTTACATGTTGCATTAACACCACCATTTAATTGGTGGCCTTCATATGGTCTATGGAAGCCAACACTTCTTAAAGAATAAAGAATAATAGAAGACTAAGTACACATTTAGGGACTTTAAAAAAAATCACAAAATATTTTGTTGAAAGCATCTTCATGTTTTTAAAATCAGGAAAAGCTTGCTGTTCAAACTTCTAAAATGGGTTTTTGAACACAGTGCAAACAGTTTAGAGAAAGAATAATAATTTAAAAAAATGCCGGATCCATTTTTTCTAACGAGTGGTCAGGAAAGCAGAGGCGAGAGGTGACTTTAATTTCACAAGCAAATATACACCCATGTGCACATTTATACATCCGTTTTCTGATTACATCATACTACAGGCAACAAGGGGGCCTGGCCAATACTGGACTTCTCAGACACAGAGCTGCCAGACAGCGCGTGTGGAACCTGGATACTGAGTTTTCCAACACCTTACTGGGGAGAGAATGAGAGTCAGGTGCAGCTGAGAGACAATACTAAATGAGCGGTGCTTTTTGCAAGAAGAGGGGAAGAGGACAATATCTTCATCCTGAGAGCTGGTTCTGAGAACTTCAGGGAGGAAGTCCAGAGCCCTGATCTACATACAATGACAGATGACGGACTTGCTGTGGAGGACTCCTGCAGTAGTGTTCCTGGTTAGAACACTGATTTCTTCCCCAAAGGTGATGTGGGCACAGAGCTGAGCTGAGTGAATGGCAGGGACGAGTAAGCACTGCTCACTCTGCTGAATTTGCTGTGGCAGCCCAAGCCCTTACCATGAGGCCTGTCTGCCTGCTGCTGCTGTTACCAGTCTCTTAGTATGGTTAGTCATTTCTCTTGTTCCTGCTGCTGTTAAAAGGGCTTTTCCTGTTTCCCCTGCCTTGAAGCTGGCCAGACATCTGTGAGTGACAGGCCCTTTCCAAGAAGGCAGAGCCAGTGTGATGAGATCCACACAGGTCAGTGAGATGAAGACACGAAGGAATATATAAGCACCCAGGCCTTGGTCCCAGTGACAGTTACTTGGTAAGAGCAATGTGTGACAAACCCCACTCCTGAACCCTTCTGATGGCATTGCAAACCTGGGGAAACATACAGTTTCTTCTGGGAGGTGACTAGCTGGTGCCACTAGAACATCTATCCCAGTAGGGCCTGGGGTCACCTCCCCATCATATTCTAAAGAATCACATACTCCTGCTGGAGCAGCAGGTGTTGCAGAGGTGTGAAGGGGGCCAAGTCAGTCTCTGGGCAGGAAATCCAAGCTGCTGGCCTTTCTGGGCAGGGCGACAACTGGAGGGAAGAGTGCAGCAGCATGCTGCCATTGCTGGCAAGTCTCCGTGAGGGTGGGAGGGACCCCAGGATGGCGAGTTGACTTGGATGCAGCATCTGTCCCTGTTGCACTCAGAGCTGCAGATGGAAGGGGCAAGTGTTTCTCAGCTCCTCATGTTTGCGTCTGTCCTCAACATGGCTTCCCTTCTGCCTCCCTTCTTGCAGGTGTAAATCTCCTGCAGCCCCTCTCCTTCCTGTGTGAACACAGAGTTGGCTCTACAGGGGGCAAGTGGAGCGTCTGGCAGTGGTTACTTTGCTGCAGTCACTGTGATTTTGGTGAAACAGCACCAAGATTGATCGCTCCCTCCTCTCCTGTTAATGTTGGAGGTTCAGAAGACAGGGATCTGGTCTCTCCGAACCACATCAAGGTCATCATCCAAAGTTAACAAAACCTGAAATGAGAGGGACGGAGGAATGAAAGGAATGGACAGTCAGTGTTACACTTAGTCCCTGTTTTCTCTCGGAGACGTCCACAGACTGGAAACTGTGAGTTCCCTCATGCCTTCTGCAGCTCTCTGCAATGCCTTGCTCTTAATAGGCACTTATCATAATTATACAATTCATTTGTCAATTAATTCAAATATTTGTGAAGCTATTCCAGTTGCTATGGAGATAGAGTTTGGAATGAGAGAGAAAATTCCTTATTCTCCATGCAGCTTACATTCTAAAGAGGGCTTTAGAGATGAAACAAATACATAAGTAAAATGTAGCACTTTAGATAGTAATAAGTGCTAAGGATAAAAGTTAAATAAGGGAGGAAATACAGGAAGCTTCAGGTGTGGGGAGGTAAAAAATTTTGATAGGGTAGCCTGGGAAGTCATTACTTAGAAGGGAACATTTAGGTCAAGACTTAAAGGGCATGAAGTCCTGTTGGAGAGAGTATTGCTATATAGAAATGCACCCTCCTCTATTTCTAGTTCCCTCGACCACTGTCCCCGCGTGGAACCTTTAGTTCCGCTTTTGTTGTCTCTGTCTCTCTCAAGAAAGTGATGATCACAAGTAAAAGCCATAAGGAATGTTCATACGGATTGGTTAAGCTTCCCAAAGTGGCCACTAGGGGGTAGCCCTGCTCCACTCTTGAAGTTACACGGCAGGCCTGAGCCTGCTTAGCGTGGAGCTGGGGAGTCAAGTAGGGTTGTCAATTGAACCTGCCTGCAGGCACACGGACTTCTAATTGGGAAACTTTGAAGTTAGGATTAAAGGATGAAACTGTAATCCAGGGTTGATATAAATACGCATGGTTTCTGAGAAAGGTCTGGGGCAAAAAAATATACAAACTACAGGAGAGATTTGGGACAGACTGGTCAGAAGGCAGCAGAGGCATGGCTGCTATCCCAGGCCACTTAAGGAATCTGTAACATATTTGTGAAATATTCAGGGAGACTGGAGGAGGAGGAGGAGGAGGAGGAGGAATGTGAGTATGGCATGAGAAGGAATAACCCAATGTTATCAGAATTGCTAAAAGTCATTCCTGGGGAAATTCTGGGCACGTGGGTCTAATAACCAATTCAGGACAAATGTGCTGTGCAAATGTGCTGTGCAACTTTTGTCCTTCTGTGTCTAAAGATACGGAAGAGTAAAGAAAAACTGAAGATCTAACCAAAGGATACAAAATTTTAGAAAGAAATAAGATGGTCTGTACATTGAATTACAAGGAGGAATTGGAAAGAAAAATTAGAGAGGAATATAAAAAAAGGATATAAGGAAGAGCAGCAGAAGAAAATGAGAGTACAAGATGTAAACAGAGAAGGTAGTCACAAAAAGATAGATACGAACTCACCAAGAATGAGAAAAACAGAGCAGTAGCAGAGAGGAAGTGCCAGATGTCATGGTCGTCGAAGAAATCCAGCAGAATACACTCGCGATTCTTCTCCCGGGATTCAGCCGGGGTTCCCTGGAGGAAAGTGAGGCAGGGCATGGGCAAGATTCCCACAGTTCAACTGTTCAGAGCTGAGCATCTGAAAGCTACAAAAACGCAACTAGTTGTCTAGTTCAAAAAGTTAGCTTCCAAGAAAACATACATCCACACAAAAACCTGTACACAAAGACCTCAAAAGCACAGGCATCCCAAACAAAAATAGAGAAATGAAATTACATCAAGCTACGAAGCTTCTGCACAGCAAAGGAAATGACCAACAAAGTGAAGAGACAACCCACAGAATGGGAGAAAATATTTACAAACTATCCGTCTGACAAAAAATTAATAACCAGGATAGATAAGGAGCTCAAACAACTCTAAGGGAAAAAATCTAATTTAAAAATGGGCAAAAGATATGAATAGACATTTCTCAAAAGAAGTCATACAAATGACAAACAGGCATATGAAAAGGTTAATTGATCATCAGAGAAATGCAAATCAAAAGTACAATGAGATATCACCTCACCCCATTAAAAAGGCTTGTATCAAAAAGACAGGCAGTAACGGATGCTGGCGAGGATGTGGAGGAAAGAACCTCACCCACTGTGGTGGGAATGTAAATTAGTACAGCCACTGTGGGGAACAGTTTGGAAGTTCCTCAAAAAACTAAAAATTGAGCTACGGCCAGGTGCGGTGGTTCGGCCTGTAATCCCAGCATTTTGGGAGGCCAAGGTGGGTGGATCGCCTAAGGTCAGGAGTTTGAGACCAGCCTGGCCAACATGGTGAAACCCTGTCCCTACTAAAAATACAAAAAACATTAGCTGGGCATGGTGGCAGGCGCATGTAATCCCAACTACTCAGGAGGCTGAGGCAGGAGAATCACTTGAACCTGGGAGGTGTTGCAGTGAGCCGAGATCATGCCATTGCCCTCCAGCCTGGGTGACAGAGTGGGACTCCGCCTCAAGAAAAAAAAAAAAGGAAAGAAAAGAAAAAGAAATAGAACTACCATATGATCCAGCAATTCTACTACTTGATATATATCCAGAAGAAAGAAATCAGTCAAAGAGATATCTGCACTCCCATGTTCATTACATAGCATTGTTCACAATAGGCAAAATATGGAATCAATCTAAATGGCCATCAACAGAAGTATGGACAAAGACAATATGATACACATATCTACATAGACAATGTACATATACATACATACACACACAATAAAAAAGAATAAAATCCTGCCATTTGCAGCAACACATATGGAACGTGGGGCCATTATATTAAGTGAACTAGGTGAAGTGCAGAAAGACAAACATTGCATGTTCTCACTCATATGAGGGAGCTAGAAAAGCAGATCTCATGAAGACAAAGAACAGCTCGGTAGTTACCAGGTCCGGGAAGGGTAGTGGGGAGAGGGAGATGAGGGGAAAAACAAAAGAATATACATGTATTTATTACATGTGCTGCCGAAGCGAGCACAAGAATATGCATGTATTTATGATCACTGAACTGCACACTACAATGGTAACAATGGTAAATTTTATATGTATATTTTACCTCAAGAAAAAAAACTTGTACACAAATATTCACAGCAGCATCATTCATTCATAAAGACATAAAAATAGAAACAATCCAAATGTCCATCAACTGATGAGCAGGTGGGTAAAATGCAGCATATCAGTACAGTGGATTATTATTCAGCAACGACTAGACAGGAAGTACTATGTATGTTACAACGTGCTTGAACCTAGCACACATAAGGGAAAGAAGCCAGACATGAAGGCCACACATGATGTGATTCCATTATATGAAATATCTGGAATAAGCAAATACACAGAGACAAAAGGTAGATTTAGCAGTTGCTTAGGGCTAAGGAGTCAGGGAGAAGTGAGGAGTGACTGCTAATGCTATCAGGTTTCTTTCCAGAGTGACAGAAGTGTTCCAAAATCTATTGTGGTGACGGTTGTGGTGGAATGCTAAGACTTCTTCCTGTTCTGTGCCTCAGATATACCACTAATTTCCTAGGCCTGGGCTCTGCTGTCTATGGACTGGACGTAATGACACTCCCGCTTGGGTATTTGTTGATGGATGGAGATGATGAGAAAGTTGCCAAGATGAACTCAAAGCTTTCGACCACGTTAAGCATCCACTGGGACCAGCATCCAGTGCTTACAGATTTATGAAGTGCCATCCTGAGAATGATAACCACATGCGGTTATTGTGCATTTATGTGTGGCTATTAAAAACCATCCCTTGTAGAGAAAACTTTCATTTTAGACACTGTGAAAACACGTTAAGAGAGAGGTAGAAAGGCCAAAACGGCAAATTGGAGAGAGGAGTTCTTCTTGGAATAGCAAACTAGCCTCTTACCTCCCAGCTGCTGAGATTCTGGAAGAAAAAGTACAGGGCGGCAGCCCACATCACAGCGGTGGCCACGATGCAGACAAGCGGCACTGGGAGGACCTTCTCGGAGCTGCGGAGCTGTCGGGAGAGACCAGATGCGGCCTCGCGGGATCCCGCCTGCGCCAGCCGGAGGGCCGAGGCAGCCGCTTCCGGCGCCCGCTCTTACCTTCATGATGATGTAAAAGGCCAGGTACAGCAACAGGTTACAGATGAAGATGCCCAGCATGTAGGAAGCAAAGTCCCTGGGGCGGTATATCAATCCGAAAAGGGCGCTGCGGGCGTGGGAGAAATGTGGGCAGCCGTTAAGGTGGGTTTGTAACACTATTGGCCTTTCCAATGCCCCAGCCCCTTGAAGGGGAAGGGGCAGGTTCTTTTTTTTTAAAACAAAAACTTTTATTTTTAGTTAACTTCACTTTTTTTAAACTCTTACCTCGTGATGCAACAGATTTTTTAAAAAAAATACTTTAACATGTAAATTTTTTTTTTTTTTTAAAGAGTTGGGGTCTCACTCCCTCACTCAGGCTGGGGTGCAGTGGTGCAACCACGGCTCAGGCTCGCTGCAATCTCCACCTCCTGGACTCAAGTGATCCTTTCACTTCAGCCTGTCTGGTAGCCGGGACTACAGATACATACCACCACTTCCAGCTAACTTTTGACATTTTTTTTGTTTTGTTTTGTAAAGGCAGGGTCTTGGTATGTTGCCCAGCCTGGTGTTGGATTCATGGCCTCAAGCCATCCTGTTGCCTCAGCCTCCCAAAGCCCTGGGATTATGGCTGTAAGCCATAGTGTCTTGCCTATATAAATAACTTCCAATTTATTACACTTTCTTCCAAGCATCCATTTCTAACAACCATGTAAAGTTTCCATAATTGAATTAATGTAAACGCTCATCTTTCCTCTTTTGTTAACGTGTTTCCCCACATTCTTCAGTTTTTCACTATTATAAGAAACACTACAATGAATAAATGAATACTTTCAGACATTGCGCTTATCTTTTTTTCATTTAAGATTAGTTCCTTAGAATAGAAGCAAAATTATCTCCGTAATTGGCTTGACACACATTGCCAAATTTTTGCTAGCTGTCCATGGTTTTCAAATTAATGCTACAGTTAATTTTGGTTGGAGTTAGCTTTAATTTTGTTACAAATTTCTATTCAGTTATAACGTCCTTTATTACATAATTCTTCCTTATCTCCTTGTTTTGAAATGGTTTTTAATGAATACACATCCATATATATATTTTTTTTTAAATCGCCATCTCTCTATCTAGTTGGGTTTCTGTCCTCCGTTTGGATTCACTGACTCATATTTTTAATTTCTAATTTTAGATCAGTGCCTCACCCTTTTATTATTGTTTTATAATATTCTAGGTTATCTGATTAGGCTAGCCTGCACTGTTCCATTTGGTAGCCACAAATGGTTATTTAAGTTTACATTAATTAAAATTAAATAAAATTGAAAATCTGCTTTCTCAGTCATACTGGCCACATTTCAAGTTTGCAGTATCCATGTGCTAACAGTTACTGTATTAGACCTTATGTGTGTAACATTTACATCACTCCAGGAAGTTCTACGGAACAATGCTGGGCTAGTCACCTCTGCCCCTCCTTCCTTCCGTTCATCTCTTTTTCAAAGATCTTTGGAATTTTTGCCTAACTAGGCAAATAAATTTTAGAATAAAAGCTTATTAACTTAAATACTATTCTAACTCTAAATTTACATATTACCTTGAGAAAGAATATCTTTACAATAATCTTTCCACCCAGGACCTGAGGTCTCTCTTCATTTAGCTAAATTTTCCTTATGGCTCCCGATAAGGTATTAATTACATTTTCTCTCTCTCTCTCTCTCTCTCTCTCTCTCTTTCTCTCTCTTCTTTTGACGGAGTCTTGCTCTATTGCCCAGGCTGGAGTGCAGTGGTGCCATCTTGGCTTACTGCCATCTCTGCCTCCCAGGTTCAAGCGATTCTCTTGCGTCAGCCTCCTGAGTAGCTGGGACTACAGGCGCCCACCACCATGAGCGGCTAATTTTTTGTATTTTTAGTAGAGTCGGGGTTTCACCACGTTAGCCAGGATGGTCTCTATCTCCTGATGTTGTGATCCACACCTGCCTGGGCCTCCCAAAGTGCTAGATTACAGGCGTGAGCTACCATGCCCAGCAGTAATTACATTTTGTAAAGAAAGATTGTGTACATCTCTCAAAATTTATTCCTAAGTATTTAAAGTGTAAAGCTACTATTAATGGACTCTTTTTTTTTTTCCATTTTGAATTTCAACTGACTTTGTTTTTTTTTTTTTTTTTTTTTTGAGAGAGGGTCTCACTATGTTGCCAAGACTGACCTCAAACTCCTGGGCTCAAGCAATCCTCCTGCTTCAGCCTCCCAAAGTGTTTTGATTATAAGTGTGAGCCACTGCACCCCGCCTCAAATGACTTTGTTCTCTATAATAGAGAAAATTTTCTCCTCCAAGATTTTGAAATCTTTAGTATATGAAGCAGTTCTTGTATATCCTTCATTCAGATTCTCCAATTATTAGCATTTTGTTACATTTGCTTTATCATTTTTCTCTCTATATATATATATTCATATGTATGTACACACATCTCTATGCCTACATGTAAATACATGTGTATGTATGCACACACACCATTTTTCTTCTTCAGGACCATATGAAAGTAATTCTTTTTAAAATAACATTCATAGGAAATCATTCCACGTCTTTATGGAGCAACTGAGAAGGCGGTAGTGCACGATCAGATAATCATGGTGTATGTCTGCCATTGCACCGCCTTCATCTCTAGAGCCCCTGTTGTCCCACAGAACTGTCTATGAAGAGAGGTCATTTGCCTTGTCTTGTGAGCAAATCATGGGTTTGGTTTTGCTAATGTGAGAGACAGAGACAAGACAGGTGATTCTATGTCCCTGGGGTCATAGTCAAAGGCTGTTCATTATCAAGAAGTTGGTCCCTTTTCTCCTCCCAGTGCCCTCTCTTTCAGGGCCACCAGGACTATGCAGTCTGCTAGAAGCATGGTCAAGAAGAGACCACTGCCCAAGAATCCTCTCATCTTGACCTGCCCCAAGTAAAGGAGGAATCCTTAAAGAGTATGCATCTTATCCTGAGGCAATCCCTGGGGTGACATGAAAAACTTCTTCCAGAAGCACATGCCCCTGAAATAAGACTCAGATTCTCATGACTTGATTCTGGCTTCTTCTGAAGGCATGCCTCTTCATTCCTTAATGTTCACTGGGATTAGAAAATCTTTTTTTTTTTTTTTTTTTTAAATCAAAGGCCACTGACCCCGAGGAGCTCATCAGGTAGGACCCACAAATAAAAGTAGTTAAACTTACTTATTTTTTGAGTGATCAAAAAATATTTCACTCATTCAACTGTTTGAGAATAGGTTGCACAAAATAATTTTGGCTAGCAAAAATATACATCTGTTGTGCTGTTCTATTTTGAGCCATGTGAGGAACAAAGGCCATGGGGAAAAAGAAAGAAGAATGATGTAGGTAGAAAGAAAGAGATCTAGAGGGAAAGAAAGAAAAGAGGGACTACACACACACACACACACACACACACACACACACACACACACACACAGAGCAAGAAAAATTTCTACAAAAAAGAAGGCCTACTGGGTAGTCTTTATGGAAAGTTTTGCAAAATAGTTTAAAGCTATGTTGCATGTTTGCAATCGTTGGCATAATTATCTATCTATCCATCTATCTATCCATCTATCCATCCATCTGTCCATCTATCTATCTATCCATCTAGCTATCTATCACCTATCTATCCATCTAATCTATCTATCCATCTATCTATCCATCTATCCATCCATCCATCCATCTATCCATCTATCCATCTATCTCTATCCATCTATCCATCTCTCTATCTCTCTATCCATCTCTCTATCTCTCTATCCATCTATCTATCCATCTATCTATCCATCGTATCCACATAGATTTAACAGCTTTTGATGTTTACTTTTTTAAGCAAATGAACTCAATACATCAGTGTTTTAAGAGAGGCTACAATTGGTGCACAAGAATGTCCTACTGCCTTCTTTGCAGGAAATAAAACACCTGTTTTGAGTCTCTAGAACAAGCAGTCCTACCTTCTCCTTAATTTCAGATTTCTCTGTAAAAATCACAGTCAAGGAAAGCTAAACCACAGGGTTACCAACATTAATAAAGGCAAAAACATGTTTTCTTAAGACCACTTACAAGGACCAGTTAACCAGATTCCCCACAACCAGCAACACCATTCTATCCTAGAAAAGAGGAAAGAAAACATCAAATTAGAGGCTGCACACCCTACTTTTCTTTTATGCTACTGTAGTGGAAGCATCAACTATAGGAAAACAATTGCGTTGGTGAAAAAATTTTCCTATGGATCTAAGAGAGCCTTACCTATGATCTGACATTAATCGTGTACAAGGACTAAATGGCAAGGCTTCCAACTGCAAATAGACCTGACCTCATCCCTATGAAAGAAAATGTGGTCAGCAAAGCAGGACTCTATTTCTCCCCAATATTTAGTGGAGCTGGTGCATGGACCACTTCTTAGTGGGGAGGCTAGCGGTATGCACTGATTACTTCATAGTTAAGAGAACTCTGCCACTGGTACTGTGTAATCGAGGACTGTTTTTCTGGAGAGTACTACTTGGTAGCCGCTATTGCGACTTTCAGGCCTCAGCTGTAGGGAGTTAGTTTTGTACCCATTACTCTAGTTCTAAGGGGGTCCTGAAACTCTCAAACTTGTGTATCTACAGTATACACTCTTGTAGGGGAGAAGATAGGGAGAAAAGTTCCATTTTAAAGGACAATAGGCCAGACACAGTGGCTCATGCCTGCAATCCCAACACTTTGGGAGGCTAAGGCAGGTGGATCACCTGAGATCAGGAGTTCAAGATCAGCCTGACCAACATGATGAAACCCCCTCTCTGCTAAAAATACAAAAAATTATCCACATGTGGTGGCACACACCTGTAAGCCCAGCTTCTCAAGAGGCTGAAGCCTGAGGAGCATTTGAACCTGAGAGGTGGAGATTGCAGTGAGCCAAGATTGTGCCACTGCACTCCAGCCTGGGTGACAAAGCAAGACTCTGTCTCAATCAATCAATCAATAACAATTACTCGGACAGAAATTTATTCACAGTCTGTCCCTGTTATTTACATACTACTTAAAACTTTTAGGAGAGAGTTGGTAATAGTTTTATTTGCATAACCTCTCATCTATTTAAAACTAGCAATTCTTTATCTTTTAGGTGATCCATCCAATTTGGAGGAAATAACTTCATAGAAAAACATGAGTTCACCTATTAGAATGGCTAAAATCCCCAAACAGCGACAACACCAAATGCTGGCGAGGATGTGGCGCAACAGTAACACTCATTCATTGTTGATGGGAATGCCAAACAGCACAGCCACTTTGGAAGACAGTGTTGCAGTTTCTTACAAAACTAAACATATGATTGCCATACAATCCAGCAGTAGCTCCCTTTGGTATTTACCAAAAGGAGTTGAAAATTTATGTCCACACAGAAACCTACACATGAATGTTATAGCAGCTTATTCATAATTACCCAAACTTCCAGCTTACCCCTGCTGCCTGGGGGGATTATTAGTGGTGTGCGCTTTCACTTCCACCAGGGTACCTCTTTGGATGGTTTTTTGTAGGGGTACTCTGCTCGATCCTCCCCATAGCTATGATCACTGTTCATTTTTTTTATTTTATTTTGTTTAAATTTCATTATTTTTACCAGCCCTCTAACAGGCCCCAGTGTGTGTTAGTCCCCAGCATGTGTCTGTAATGATCACTAACAGTTGGATAGATATATTTTCTTCTTTATTATATACTGGCAAATAGTTTGTTTATATAAATGGGACCATGTTAGCTTGACTTTTATGAAAAAGTAAGTACCATGCTCCTTCCCCCACTAACTGGGCCTCAGCCACCCTCAGCCATCTGGCTCTCTTGATTTTCAGAGCCCTGAGTGACTGCCCCAAGCCTGTCCCTCCCACTATTCCCCTACTTTCTGGGAGAGGGCCAAAGAACACAGGAACATGCACGTACCATATACAGAGGTCGGCTACACTGCTGGATACAGTCTGTGTAGAACACCATGGCAGCCCGCCGGAAAATTCCCATATCTGCTGATAACACAAATGCATGGTAGGAAGGCTTAGTCAGAGAAAATGCAAATACTCTGAAGTAGCCCAAGCTTTTGGGCCAGAATGATGTCATCCTCACTTCATTAAAATGCATTAGAATGCTTTGCACCTAATAGGTCGTCAATAAGTATTTGCTTAGAAAAAATGATATTGTCATGGAGGGATGCCATATCCATGCATCACACAGCAGAAAGGCAAGGTAGATGGACACAAGCAGCTAGCACTTGCAAATAACATGGTGGCTGGCCGACCCTTGTTCCGTCTCCTTCAGCTAATCTTCCCTTTGTTTACGGTTTACCCTGGTGGTGTTTTCTTTATCACAGAGATGTTGTGGGTGTCCTTTATAGTAGAGATGTGAGGGCACCCACAACATCTCTCTAGAGGATGGGAAATCCTAGCTTGTAAAGGTTCAGAGGATGCTCTCTCTAGAGGATGGGAAATCTTAACTTATAAAGGTTTGGATCTGTATTTCTCAAGCAGTTATAATTTAGTAACAATTGAACTAAAGGATCCTAGGCTCTACTGAGCATGTTCAGAAAGTCTATCTGAACTGAAACGATCATCAAGGGAAAGTGAGTTAAGATGGGGAGAAAAAGACAGGAAAGCTTTTTAAAACACAGTTTAAAAGGATGATATGAAATGCAGTGAATGTGTGTGTTATAATGTTACACGAACAGTCAGGGTCAAAGGTGGGCTGTGTTTCTATGAGCTGTCCATGCCACAGACATTGAATGCCTGTCTGGGTCTGCCCAAAGCAAACATTTTCGAGAGTGTGGATCTCAGCTCTGTTGTGAATCCTACTCCTCCTCAAGGTTACCCCCACGTCAATTTAACCATGAGGGAGAAACCTGTCTCTGTGGCATTTCAGAAGAGGCGTGGAACAGGCTAGGGTGGGTGCAGCCACCCCTCTCTCTGGCTTCCCTCTCCCCACGGAGCTGGCCCGGCCTGCAAGAGGGTGTTCAGGGAGCAGGGCTGGCAGGACAGCCATGTGGGTCATTTTGATTTAAAAACAAAACAAAACAAAACAAAACCAATCTAGACCCCTGGAAAGGGTGGCTGAACATTACCTGTGTCAGACACATCTGAATCAGGAAGAAGCAGAGAGGGAAGGAGAAAAACAAAGAGAGATGTGTAAGAAAGTAACCAAACATGTAATCTACTGGTCATTTTGTTTTTTTCTCAAGATGGACAACTTTAATTTTGCTTTCTGATTGTAAAGGTGATGTTTACTTGTCAAAAAGAACACAGGATCTTTCTGCTTGTCTCAAACATTCAGAAGTTTTCAACTCATCGAAAAGCAAATTAAGGGTTTTCTCTCTCCCTGTCTACTTTGGTGCATCGCTTGCAATTTATCATCCAGCCTCTGTCATGAGAAATTCCTGAGGTCCTTTTCTAGAGCTCTGAGATGGGCGACACAGTAGGGATTTGGGGAAGCAGCTCTACGGTTTATGAGAGCTAATGATGAAATGTTCTTCCTCATTGCTGCCGCCTTTCCTGTGTCCATGTTTATTTTCTTGTGTAGCCTGAAGGGCCACAGAAAAAGGACATGTGATTAGAAAGCAGAGGCAGCTTATGACATGGGTAGAAAGGTTGGAGTCAGCTGAACCGTGTCCGGGAATCCAACTTCCTGCCTCTGGACTAAATTTAGACACAATCATTGTCACGACAAAACAGAAAGTTTTCTTTTGACTCTGGTACATCTGTAACCACTTCTTTTAAAAGATAAGATAATTTAGCATTGCAAAGATAAGATAATTTAGCATAAGGCAAAGGTGGTATAAATATATTAAAGCTCCCCTGTGTATTAGTGGTCACTACCATTGCATATATCTGCACTCAAGTTTATTTTTCTCCAACTCTGGAAGAAATCAGAACAACGATGCTCCCAATTATTTTCCTTTTGAAAGTTTAGTTTCTGTGACTGCACTTACCTTCTGTCTGGTGGAGGAGCATGACCAGTGTGCCCTGCCAAATGTTCTACACAACTGGCTCAAGTCATGGGGGATTTGGAGGTGCACTGGCTGTGTGTGCCAAAGGTCACTCTACTGACCACGGCAAAAGAACTAACGTTGAAAATGAACAGTTGTCCTATTTGGTCTTCTAGTTGTAAAGCCATTCATTTATGTAGAATTGCTCTTAGACCTGGGCAAGAGGGTCCCATGTTTTAGAGGCCTCGTTCCCTCATGAGTGGGGAGTCTGCAGGGCCGAGGGACTCCTCTTTTCCTTCTAGAAATTCTGAACTCTGGGGCCTCACAAGTGTCAACCTGCCCAGAAGGCTCCAAGCCTGCTCTAGGGCCTGCATAGCCCCTTCCCTTCCCTTGTCTATCTTCCTGAGGGTAGATGGCACCACTAGGGCACACCTCTAGGGGCAGGGAATGGCCAAGTGGTGGCTATTTTTGGGGATGTGGATGAACATTGGATGTCGGGCAAGGGTGCCGCATACACACCTGTGAGACTCCTTAAGACATAACCAGAGGCAGGAAAAAGTGTTCTTCGAGGAACCAAGAATTCTAAATTTGAACCTGGGCCTTCTAGGTTGCAATGAAGGTATTTTTTTCCTTCCTTCTCTCCCTCCCTCCCTCCCTTCCTCCTTCTTTCCCTCCCTCCCTCCCTCCCTCCCTCCCTCCCTCCCTTCCTTCCTTCCATCCTTCCTTCCTTCCTTCCTTCCTTCCTTCCTTCCTTCCTTCCTTCCTTCCTTCCTTCCTTTCCTTCCCTCCCTCCCTCTCTCCTTTCATGTGTTTAATAGCTTTATAATCTGCTTTATAACTTTGATGTTCTTATGCATATGCTATGCAATACTATGCAGGCTTTTATTTGCACTCTTGCTCTGGGCTTTGTTAATATCAGAGGTTTTGCCTATGTTTACATATAATAATTTGCCTTGAAATAGACAAAAGGATATATAAGTCTGACTTCCTGGTCTTAAAATGATTTTTAAAAATTTAAATGCTCTAAAACCACTTGAATCTGTTCCGATATATGATAACTGACCAATGGCAGATCGCAAGCTGATTTCTGTAAAACATTCAATGCTCTCCGATAAGTTGGAGGGGGCTCAGCAGATGTCCTGCCTCCAAGATTGGCAAATTGGTCTCAAAGTTCTAGCCCTAGAATTTGAAAATATATAATTAATTCTTGACAGCCATTTAGCATGGTTAGAGAAATACTCCCGTCAAATGGTGCGAACTGAAAAACGTTCCTCTAGGTGGAAGTACTGGCATGATACCATTCAGCAAATACGAGTGACAGTCTGGCAGACTGTAAAGTGTTTGACACCAGGGGCTGGCAGTACACCTCATCTCTGAGGTGTGGCAAACCTTAGTTTCTCAGCTGAAAATAGAACTAGTGGTAATAACTTACTGCTATCTTGTAAGGGAGAGGACGCTCTTGGAGAGAATATATGCTATTAAACATGGCATAGAATTCAGAGCATGTGTTCACGGTGACCAGTGACACTTTCAGCATAAGTAAAGGCAATGTCTGCTTTTTCATTAAGGTTGATTCGTGTGTTTAGTATAGAATTAACAGGTAACTCACCTATCTTGAAACGACCCATGTAATAGATCTGGGTGCTGAGGGCTAGTGAGGCCAGAACGTGGATTGCAGAGAAGATGACCCAGAACCACACGTCATTTTTTCCAAACACCTAGGAGTAAAGATGGAAGTTACCTTCATCTGGGGTTTTCCCTTCAAAACTCACCAAAATCATTCTCTCTCCCGTATGCGTAAGGAGTCAAAAACAGCTGTGTGCACATTCTATTTTTCTCCCATTCTAGAAACTCCCACGGACCTTACTGCCCAGTGAATGGGGGAAAGAAAAGTGGCTACTGGGCCAAATAAAAATGGAAAAGGGGAGAAATAGGAGAGGCAGCTGAATACCAATGGAGAAGGGCAACAGGTCTAAAGTGGGGGTGCACGCGCTTCCAACAACCAAAACAGCCAACACGTGTCATCCACGCATATTTAGAAGCTGGTTTCTGTTTTTTCAAGTCAGTCTCTCCAGTCAGCTTATATACCCCATTCCACTTTCACATGACTCAGGTCCAGCTTTATATTAAAATTATCCTGTGGTCATTCTACAGGTGCCTAATACATTGCTTAAAATAACCAACTAAATAACTAAGTAAAAGTGTGCCATGAGTGGGCCAATGATGAAAGTGTGTCATCAACTGAGGATCTGGGTTAATCCAAACCTGTTCAGCTAATTGTTGCTTATTTATTGGACCTAGGGGGACACTTTTTGACAGCCAGGTGGAAGAAGGTGGGGGACGCACCACTCCAAGGACGGTGAGCATGATGACCAGAGCGAAGGAGGCGTAGGCGGAGTAGGCGCTGGCATTGATGTCGGGGTGGCGGGTCTGATAGAGCTTCAGCATGCATAGGCCGGCAATCATGTACATGAAGGAGGTGTCTGAGGACCCAAAGGAGGAGCCAGACGATCAGGATTCAGTAGGTGACAGACAGATGATAGTTTCTAGATTTTCCTTCAGCCTCTGAGTACCCCCTCACTTCAATCCATGGACTATTTGCTACCCTCAGACTGTGCGGAGACCTCTAACATGTCAGCCTCCTGGCACATTCTCTAGGCAGACCCCACGTACTCCACTTTTAAACCCCTCCAAGGCTGCCCTTTGGGTCACAGAGGAAAAACATCTAATAAATAAATAACTCCTCTTTCACAGAAGAAGAGTGTCTGATATGATAAACAACTATCCCCACTTGCAGGGGTAACGTGTTTTAGACACCGCCGTTCAACAACAATAACAAAAGATTTCCTAATGGTGACAGTGCAGGCAGTGTGACAATAAAATGAGTCCCAGATGGGTGTGGGAGGTTGTTCTCAGCACCCTGAAATATAACCACATTAATTACTGCACATTTATAGCTTTTTGGCCTAGTGATGGAAAATAGCTAGAAATAAAATGTAGCTTGCTGTATTTGAATTGTGGAAATGCATATAATTGTAACAATGCAATATCCCCATATTACTCAAAAACTTAGCGAAAACTTTAAATGTCTGAAAATAACAAATGTTAGTAATTATCTGGTGTATAGGAAGTCTCACACAGCTATTGGGAGTGGGAATTAATGCTCTGGAGAGAAATTTGTCAGTTTTTGGTAAAAGAGAAGCTGCACAAACCAAGTAACTAACAAATTGTACTTCTAGGTATCCTAAGGAACCTCTCTTACATACATATGAAGAGGCATATATAAGGATGCTCATTGCATCATTGTCCATAATGGCAAAATATGGCAACATTTAAATGCTGTTCAATAGAGGAATTGATAAATGTGATTTTTTTTATTATGCAATATGACAACCCTTAAAATGAATGAACTACATGTTTTTGATATAATATTGATAAATCTTGAAACTATATTCTTGAAAGAAAAAAGGCTGCAGAACACAGTAAGATAAACTACTATTAATTTGCTACAAATATAGAAAAATTATAAAAGCAAACCAGAAAAGTAAATGTCAAATTAATCATGGTTGTTGCCTTTATGGGAGGAAGGAGGAGATTAAGTTTGAAAGTGTATCAAAACAGGACCTCAACTTTATCATAGTGTTTTATTCCTTAAAAAGTAGATCTATTGGGAGGCCAGGACAGGCAGATCACCTAAGGTCAGGAGTTCGAGACCAGCCTGGCCAACATGGCGAAACCTCGTCTCTACTAAAAATACAAAAAATTAGCTGGGCATGGTGGTGTGCACCTGTAATCCCAGCTACCCAGGAGGCTGAGGCAGAAGAATCGCTGGAACCTGGGAGGAAGAGAATGCAGTGAGCCAAGATTGCACCACTGCACTCCAGTAAGACTCCATCTCAAAAAAAAAAAAAAAAAAATAGAGCTAAGGCATATATTTTAAAATGTTGACGTCTGTTCATTCTGAGTGGTGAATGATATTATATTCTCGTAGTTTCCTCTATTAAAAGTGTTTTTGTGGTGCTCAGAGTTAACAGCCAGAAGCCAGAGCACAAACATTAAATGACCATTTAAAAAAACCCTCATCCTTGAGCATGGAGGACATTGTTACTTGCCAGACAGCATCAGCTTTTCCCTTCCTCCTTCTTAACAGCATCTCAATACTTACTCAACGTTTACCCGCTTTCAATTCAGAAATGCACACCATCCTAGCCCCTTTGCTTCAGGAAAGCTAATCCCACCTTTGGCTCCAGGGATGGGGCTGATTGATTGGTCTAAAGATAGTCCCACCTTTTCTGCTGATTGGCGAAGCAACCTGGGCCTGAGCTAACCAGCACTTAGAGAATGATTCAAGAATGGGCTCATGGGGCCAGGCGCGGTGGCTCACGCCTGTAATCCCAACTCTTTGGGAGGCATAGGTGGGCAGATCACCTGAGGTTAGGAATTCGAGACCAGCCTAGCCAACATGGTGAAACTCGTTCTCTATCAAAAAATTAAATATTAGCTGGGCTTGGTGGTGCGTGCCTGTAGTCCCAGCTACTGGGGAGCCTGAGGGGAAAGGATCACTTGAACCCCTGAGGTGGAGATTACAGTGAGCGCAGATTATGCAACTGCACTCCAGCCTGGGCAACAGAGCCAGATTCTGTCTCAAAAAAAAAAAAAAAAAAATGGGCTTATGACTATTTAAGCTATTAAGTTGTGAAGGGATGGTATCTGTGGCTTTCTCAAAAAGCAGCTTCTTGCTCTTAATTGAAGGCTCCTGGAAGCCAGCTTGCTGCCTCCTCTGGAATTGTTGGCAGGAGCTATGAAGCCCAGGCCTGCTATAGCTACTTTTGCCACCATCAGGGAAGATAGCCCTGAGGATAAAACCAACATACAGGCTGGGTACAAAGAGATCACAGAGAAATGAGGTCAGAGCCACCAGATAAATCAACCACAAACCCTTTCTACATCTGGACGTCCTATTATTCAATCCAAGCTAAACTGGGTTTTCCATAACTTTCATCGCAAAGCTGTCTAACTGCTCAATTAGGCCACACTCTGTGTGAAGGTCCTCTCTGATCACGTCAACTCACATAAAATGCCATTTGATCTTGCAGGCATGACTTTGACATTTTTGGGGAGGGTTCCAGGATAAAACTCATGATTCAAATCTGTATTGTAGATACAAGTTCTAATTACCGAATTGGAAGTTGGAATAATTAGGGCAGACATGGTAGCAGGCACTGAGCACCCCTTCCATCATCAACGCGATGCCCATAGCGTAGAAAAGACCAAAGTGTTTGGGAATCCCATACTCCTGAAAAAGGAGAAAAGGTGGTCAATAGATACTAATTAGAGCCATATCCACCACCTCTTCTGGCCTCATGTAGTTTATTACACGTAACAAATCATCACACCATCAAGCCAGACGTCCCTTCCCTTTGCAGATCCTGTTTGGATCCATTAACCCTTCCTAGAATGCACTCACTGTCTCCTCACCATAGCAAAGATGTCCTTGGCTTCCAGGGCTTTCCGATGGAGGATGTCCCGGCGCAAGACTATCAGCAGGAAGAGGAAGCCCAGAAGCACATGGCCCAGATTGCTGAGAATGTTGTTGAAGGCACTACAGGGATGAGTGAGAGACCATGAGAGAGTCAAGGCCGTCAAAGGGACCCAGAGGATGCATGATGCATGAAGGAATGAGTGAACTCAGCATCAGTGTTTTCCATCAACCTTTCCATAAGGTTTCAGGATCAGAAAAGTATTAGAAATCCTCTTAACCTAATTCCTTCATTTTATGATGCTTACATAGCCAGTGACAACAGGTGTCTGTTTTCTCTCAAGCGTGCCTGCTTGGCTTCCTAACGCCCTCCCATCCTCTCTTGTCCTGATGGCATTTGTATAGTATATTGTATAGTATGAGTCCTGGGAAAGACAGCTGCTTCAAAGATGGGCAAATGTTTCAGCTACACTGTGAGACTGAGTTCTCACAGGCAGACCTATGTATGTGTTGATATTCAGCTCTCTAACTGTGAATTTCAGATAAGTGTCAACCAATCATAGCCAGCAACTTTATTTGAGGAAATGGCTGGGTCAGCTCTGGAGCAAGAAGCCAGACTTTTAACTCCCAGGCAATGCTTTTCCCATGTCACCAAGTTCTGGTGGCTAGAGCACGGCCTGGGAGGATTGAGTCCTGACACTACTTAGCAGCTGAGGGACCTTCAGCAAGTCCTCACCTGTCTTCATCTAAAAATAGAGGTCATAGTAATGTCTATCTCATGAGGTTGTTTAGCAGATCGAATGAGACAATAGGCTGCCAGCTCATGCCTGTGAACAAATGTCACCACAGCTAGAGACCTGACATTTAAAAAAATGTCACTGCCCTCATCTCAGCAGGCTGTATGCTTAGGAATGTTTCCTGAGAACCACATGCAGAAATGAGAGGCGCATACCTGGTCTCAACTTCTTGGTTTAGTTCCTCTTTACCCTTGAATGGGGTCATTTTCCATGGTTGTTTTTAGTATTTTAAAAAACCAAAATCACAACATTAGAAGGGCATCTCTAAATGCCTCATGGGCCACCAGAGGACTGGGTTTACCTCAGGACGCCCAAGGGGTGAGCACAGAGGAAGTTGTAGTAACAGATGTCCTGGTTGCCAGTGACATTTACCACCTGTAAAATCAAGAGCGAGAAGAGGAAATGTGGTTTTCCTGGGTCCTCTGAGCCCCAGCCGGAGATCGCAAAGGGTGGACGGGGCTCACGGAGATGCACTGTCACTAGTTTACAATGTAACCAGGGCTCCTCTGCACAGATGGGCCATGAGCTACCTCCTTACACAGCACAGGCACTTTTTTTCAAAAAAGCTTCCGACTTGCTTTGAATGGGAATATTCTGTGTACCCCATTACGCATCTCCAAGGTGGATTCACCCAAATGCGTTTCCTTTGTTATCATGATGAAAGGACTACGAAGGGAGGCTAGCACTGGGACCTGCCTTTCAGGACTGTCACACTATTTTCTAGATGAATGCAGAGGGGATATAGAGCTGTCCCATCTCCTGGGTAAAACTGGTAAACATGAGCTAGGTAGAGACAAGGCGATGTGTGTTCAGCTTTCCCTGTTCGTAAGCATCTCTGTCAAGAAGGTTTTCAAACCACAGCCCAGGTGTGTCTTCTGACAGTCCCCCAAAGTATGCAGAGAATATTTAGATTATAAACAGTGGTGCTCAAACTTCATGAAGTCCCTGTCCTCATTACATAATAAGTGTGGCAATGGATTAAATATTATTAGACCCTTAACACACAAACATGGCCGTACATTGGAATCACTGGGGGTTTAAACACTACAGATGCCTGGCTCCTCTCTCAGAGCTCTGATCTAATAGGCATGGTTTACACTGGGATTTGTAAGAGCTTCCTAGGTGACCTTAATGCAAGGAAAGTCTGAGCGCCACTGCATTAGAAATAGCTTCAGCTCTGTGCTATTGTAAATGGACTTTCTACTGTGTAATAAATTCTAGAGAAGGCCACTGAAGTGACCTTGGCCTAGGGTTCTGTGGAGGAATGGGGATTCTTAAACTACTTTAATATTATTTTTGCTGTAAAAATTTTATATTTTCTTTTTACTGTAATCTTTTGTTAGTTTCGTGAAGCTTTTTTTTCTTTCTTTTTGTTTTTGAGACATGGTCTCACTCCATCTCAGGCTGGAACGCAGTGGCAGAATCTCAGCTCACTGCAACCTCTACCTCCCAGGCTCAAGCAATCCTCCCTCCTCAGCCTCCCGAGTAGCTGGAACTACAGGTGTGTGCCACCACACCCAGCTAATTTTTTTGTATTTTTGGTAGAGACAGGGTTTTGCCATGTTGCCCAGGCTGGTCTTGAGCTCCTGAGCTTAGGCAGTCCACCTGCCTATGCCTCTCAAAGTTCTGGGATTACAGGCGTGAGCCACCGTGTCCAGCTATGAAGCTGTTTTTAATTTTACAAAAAATATTTACCTTCAATGGGAAGGCACAGACTAGATTAGCCATCAGGTTCCTTTGCTTTGGTCTGGAACTTTATTTACTGTACTCAATATCCTATAATGATCAGAAAGCTCAGAGTGTTATGTAACAGATGCAGTTGATAGATATCATAACTGAATGAGCACAAGTTAATAATTTTAGACTGGTAGACAAAATAATACAAGAGATTGCAGCTCCCTTCGTGATAAAACAATTGGGAACTAGATGGAAATGTAAGTTAAAGATGAAGCAATGGGAGGCCAAGGCAGGTGGATAACCTGAGGTCACAAGTTCGAGACCACCCTAGCCAACATGGTAAAACCCTGTCTCTACTAAAAATACAAAAAAAATTAGCTGGGCATGGTGGCACATGCCTGTAATCCTAGCTACTCTGGAGGCTGAGGCAGGAGAATTGCTTGAATCTGGGAGGTGGAGGTTGCAGTGAGCTGATATTGCACCATTGCACTCCAGCCTGGGTGAGAGAGGGAGACTCATCTTTTTTTTTTTTTTTTGATATGGAGTCTTGGTTTGTCGCCAGGTTGGAGTGCAGTGGCACAGTCTCTGCTCACTGCAACCTCCACCTCCCAGGTTCAAGTGATTCTTCCGCCTCAGCCTGCTGAGTAGCTGGGACTACAGGTGCGTGCCAAACACCTGGCTAATTTTTGTATTTTTAGTAGAGACGGGGCTTCACCATGTTGGCCAGGATGGTCTCGATCTCTTGACCTCGTGATCCATCCGCCTCGGCCTCCCAAAGCGCTGGGATTACAGGCGTGAGCCACCGCGCCCGGCCGAGAGTCCATCTTAAAAAAAAAAAAAAAAGGCCAGGTGAGGTGGTTCACGCCTGTAATCCCAGCACTTTGGGAGGCTGAAGCGGGTGGATCACGAGGTCAGACGTTCAACCAGCCTGGCCAACATGGTGAAACCCCTTCTTTACTAAAAATACAAAAATTAGCTGGGCATGGTGGCGCACGCCCGTAATCACAGCTACCCGGGAGGCTGAGGCAGGAGAACTGCTTGAACCAGGACCCGGGAGGCAGAGGTTACAGTGAGCCAAGATTGTGCCAGTGCACTCCAGGCTGGGCTACAGAGCAAGACTCCGCCTAAAAAAAAAAAAAAGATGAAGCAATGGTGAACTCCAATGGTAACCCCAACGGGGAATTCCTGAATGGATCCTAAGTTGTTCCTCTCTCTGTCAGTCACGGTGAAGACTCTCCCTGCAGAAAGAAAGCTGGGATTCCGGGGTTGGGGCAGCACTTACTGTCTGGTAGGTAATGACCAGCTGGGTCACAGGTAGCGCGTAAAACACAGCGATGGTGATGATGTTCCTATCAAGGCAGAAAAATCAAGAAATGGTTATTTTCAAATGAACAGTGGAGTCTTCAGTTAATATTTTTTAAAGAATGCTTCACCCAGTAAGTCCATAATTAACTTGCAAAAGTAACCAGAAGATATATGGTTCCCGTTTCTCTAGTTGTCCTCTCCCCTCTTGCACTGGGGCATTTGGTACACAGTATCTTTTCTAGAGGGGAATTAAATAAGTAAAGAAAAGCTTCCTTTGGATGCTTATAGTTAGGTTGCAGAGGCAAAAACTGAAAATACTAATTGAAATGTATTTTTTAAAACAGTTAATGATTGGTACCCAACAAATATTAGGGTTTCTTTTTTCTTTCTTTTCTTACAACCATTTGTAAAACGGTGTAAGTAAAACCTGCTTATGGTTTAACCAACTCATTTTTGAGAGCCTATCTCTTTAGGCTGTTGTTAGATTAAACATCAGTGTGCAAGTAATGAATGACAGATCACATGAAAGGGGTGTGGTGTTTCTTAGACAACCCAGTTCCAAACTGATGGTTCCACTATGAAATTCCATGTGGCCCCATTGTCCCTTATTTCCTTCTATGATCTGTATGCAAGTAAAAGGGCATCCTGCAAGAGAAAATAATGGGAGGAGCTGTCACAGAGTGCAATAGTCAGCTTGGGGGTTTCCGAGGGGAGGGAAGATTCCTTGCAAGGCAGCTCAGCCTCTTGGCTGGGAGAAAGGCTGCGTCCAGGTGGGTGGCCATCGCAGGTCTACTTATCATTAGCTGGTAGCATCATCCCCTACCCCTGTACCTCATTAAACACTAAAACCTGTGCCTAAGTGCTTGTGGCTCTTACAAAGAAAACTTTATGTTTACTAAAGGGAACCATGGTCATCTACTTACCAAAAATAAATTTTATATTTTTTGCTGACAATTCTCCGGTCCTTCCTGGACAAATCGGACAGGTAAAGGAACATCTGGAATGCCAAATAAAAAGAGAATGCAAAACTGTGCCAGCTCTTTATGTGTGAGACACGAAGGCAAACTTAACAAATATCTCAATTTAAAATTGTTAAAATTCTTCAAGGGATACAATTATTCCAATTTACTAAATTTGATAAAGTAAACCAAATTTACTTGATTAAAATTATTTAAGAATTCTCTTTTAATTTTGCTTTTCCCATGATACTTTAATAAAAATCCTAGTATTTTCCTTGGAATATTAAGGATTGGCTGATGTGGGCAACCACTGAGAGTCTTGAGTGCTTCTTATATGTCAAGAATTGGGACGGGTGCAGTGGCTCACGCTTGTTATCCCAGCACTTTGGGAGGCCAAGGTGGACAGATCACGAGGTCAGGAGATGGAGACCATCCTGGCCAACATGGTGAACCCCGTCTCTACTAAAAATACAAAAAATTAGCTGGGCGTGGTGATGCGCACCTGTAGTCCCAGCTACTTGGGAGGCTGAGGCAGGAGAATTGCTTGAACCCAGGAGGTGGAGGTTGCAGTGAGCCGAGATTGTGCCATTGCACTCCAGCCTGGCGACAAAACGAGACTCTGTCTCAAAAAAAAAAAAAAAAAGAATTGACTATACAGCTTTCAGCTCTGCCCACTGTATGATTCTTGAATTGTATAGGGCTGAAACTGTGCATTTCACCTTCATATCTTTTACTGGATATGACACAAAATAATAAATACATGCCAGAAAGAAATGAGCCTTCCTCCTGAAAGATGATATGCACAGAACCAGGGAGCTTTCCCCAGTGCACTCCTCAAATGAATCTTTTCTTCCATCTGGTTGGATCCTTCATCCTTTATTGTCCACAGTCAGCCACTTCAGACCTAGAGAGTGTTTTAATGCCCTGTGCTCTTTAATGTGCTCACTTTCTTCCTCAAGAAAAAAGGCGCGAATTAACAGAGTATGGCTGGTAGTCTGCAGGTACATTTGATTTAAGCCTTCTGGGAAATTTGACTTTCCCTGAAGGAAAAAAAATAAAGGAAACTGAAGTATTGCTGAAGTTTATTCTACTGCCAAATTTTCTGCCCTCTCAAAGAGTATGGTGAGGTAGAGTGGGTACCTTGGTCCGGATGATGTTTTTATCACTCTCAACGTCTGGCATGGTGTCGAAGTCGCTCTCCTCCACGGAGCTGTCTGTGTCTGACTGGCCCGGTGGCCCACCGTCGGGGGAGGACATCGGCCCTCCAGGACTGGAGCTTGACTCATCTGAAACAGAGACAACTTGTCTGCCTTCAAAAGCCATGGAGTGCCTACGGAGCCCATTCCTCTCTGCAAAAAGCACAGCACAGACTCATTCTAGGAAACACTGTGTTGATCCAAATGAACTCCTTATTTGCAAGACATGTTCTTTCTCTCCACTCCTTCTCAATGGACTTTTATTTTTACTCTTCTCCTGTTTTTATATTTAACTTGTCTATCTTCGGGACTGGCCACATACTAGAATCTAAGGGCATCTTCTCTGTTAACTATTTGGATGCAAAAATAATATTGTACTTATATTTCATGTTTCATATATTAAAATATGAACATAAATATATAAACATACGCATGCACATAGCTATGTATAGCATCTATTGCATATATGTGTGAACCCACACATAGCTAACAGCTATACTTTTCTCATGGGTAAAGTATTTGTACACAGAAATCGCCCACATGCCATATCTATGATTATATAATGAAAACAACATTCTCAGGAAGAAGAATCCTTCTGTTCCCGTGAATGTTTCCCAGAGCAGATGGGGATTTGTGCAGCTTGATGAGCACATGAGCTGAGCTTACCTTCCGCTTTATTTCTTCTGTTCAGATGGTTTTTAAAAAAATCCTGTTCTTACAGAACTAAAAATAAGCAGCCTGCACTGAGCCCACATGCTTCTCGAAGTCACAGAATAATAGGGCAGGAATACAGGATTCCCAGTCCCTCTACACTGACATTTTAAGGAGCACCATTCATAGGTCCACAAGCAATATAGAAGGGCAGGCAGCTCAATGTGCTTCTACCCTAACAGGACAGGTCTAGGATTCCATTGTTTTCAGGCCACTTAAGGAACACTGGGGTTTGCTATGTGAATGACTGGGTGGCAGTGAGCAGGTCTGATTATGAAGTTAGCCAAAATGAAGGGTTGGTAGGCTACAGCCGTGTTCACCTGCAGCACTGCCTCAGTCTTCTGATCGCCCCTTACTCCATTGAAACCTGAGAATGAAACAACTGGTCATTTGATGTCAGGCTCCCTGGAACACATCTTTCATGCCCTAAACCCAGGCAGGATATGAAAGAGTCCCTAGGGGGCCTTAGTATTAGATGACAACCACTGAAGGAATTCTGCACAAATGGGGCTAGCAGAGCCAAGAAGCAGCAACAGAACTAGAGAAAGTTGGAGCTGGGAGGAAGCCTCCAAATCTCCAACCAACTCATCTTACAAATAAAAGACAATTTCATTAGATAACTGCTTTGCCCACTTTCCCAATTATTAGTGTCTGGAAGGCCTTTCTGTCATATTCTCTAGAGAATTAGGAAACATTTTCATGAACAGACCTGGTAGAACATACCTATTGTCCCATAATTGCTCCCTTCAGGTGTGCTGGCAGCAATGGGATGAGATGCCACCATATTTCCAGAGTCTGTTAAAAAGAGTAAAGAGGCAAACACTTTATGTCCAGTTGCTAAAACAAATCAACACAATACAATTCTAAGTAGCCTGAATCATCAGGCCACAGTATTTTAAGTTTGATTTTCTTTTTACGCTAATACAAGAGTCACCAAAACTATGACCCATATGCCGAATCTAGCCTGCCGCCTGTTTCTGTCAACTAAGATGGGTTTTTTAAACTTTTAAATGATTGGGGAAAAAAATCAAAGAGAATAATGTTTCATGACAGGTAAAAATTATATGAAATCCAAATTTCAGTATTTATGTTTCGGTTCTACTGAGACACAGCCATCATTTCCACTGGTGGGCAATAAAAATATTCTGTTTTGCAAGCCAACTTTGTAGGTTTTTATCATGTTTTAAATTTTGTTTGTGTGTCCATTAATTTCCCCCATGAGGAATAATAATTGAAGTGTAAGTTCAAAACCTTTAGCCAGGTTTTGGACTTACCCTTTAGTTATCTTTGATGAAAGAAAAATGCAATGGCCTTGGAGGCCCAATTTCTTTTCTTCTTTGGTGGTTTAGCCAAGAGTTGGCTCAGCTGGACGGCAAGGCTTTTGGCTAATGCAGCATTCTTGGCAGCCTAAGCTATTCCCAGGGCCCTCAGCACACAGATCGTGGCCTTCAAAATGCAGACTGTGGCCCTCAGAATGCATGCTCCCTGGCACTGTTACTAGGCTTGGAGATCCCCTGTTAAATTTATTTTTAGAGAAATTTGGTGTTCCCTGGCTTTTCTTGGGCTAACGCTTAAGTACGTAACATGTCATCAATGCCATCTATGCTTTTCATCCAACTTCAAGTCAAAGAAACAGGTTATCTTCAGGCTCTTTTTTTTTTTTTTTTTTTTGAGACGGAGTTTTGCTCTTGTTACCCAGGCTGGAGTGCAATGGCGCGATCTCGGCTCACCGCAACCTCCGCCTCCTGGGTTCAGGCAATTCTCCTGCCCCAGCCTCCTGAGTAGCTGGGATTACAGGCACGTGCCACCATGCCCAGCTAATGTTTTTGTATTTTTAGTAGAGACGGGGTTTCACCATGTTGACCAGGATGGTCTCGATCTCTTGATCTCGTGATCCACCCGCCTCGGCCTCCCAAAGTGCTGGGATTACAGGCTTGAGCCACCGCGCCCGGCCTATCTTCAGGCTCTTAAGTGTGAGAGATCAAATCTTTTGAGCACACTAACAGTGCCACATGAAGATGCTGTGTGCAAATTGTCTGACTCTTTTTGATTTAGAACAGATTTGGCCACAGTGACAGCATAGAGCTTTACTGCTGCAGCTGCTGCAATTGCTGCTGCCAGTACTACCTAATACTACGACTGACTGATGTTTGTTGCAGACTTACTGTGTAGGACAGTCGTGTAAACTCTTTCCAGGAATTTACTCTTTTAACTTTGCAACAATCCTAGGAGGTTGTTGATATTATCATCACCATTTTAAAGATGATAAAAGGGAGATGCTCAGACATCAAGTAGTTTGCCCAGTCAGTCAGATAGTGGATGGACAGTGACTCATTGTATTGGTCTCAGTGAAAACTTATTTTCTTTTTATAAAAAAATGATTTTTTAATTGTATATACTGAGATGACAGCGTGATGCTTTGATATGACATGCACATAGCACATTTTGGTGTTACTGGAAGCCCTCTGATATGGGAAGTAGAAGTGTGTGTAGGAAAACGCTAGAGTTCAGTTGCAGCAGGAGGTCGAAATGGTTCGTGGGAGCCAATGTTCTGTGTGTGTGTGTGCGTGTAATCGAAAGCAAAACAAAAACCAAAAACTAAAATCAAAGCAAGCACAAAGAAAAGCAATCACTGTTTTGTTAGGTGACAACTTCATTAAAAAGACAAAGCCAGCTGTGTAGGTCTGTTCAGACTTTGATGAATCACTGATTTCTGTTTTCTGCTCTGGCTCATCACTGAGAGTGATCTGGTTTTGATGTTGTTGCTGGCTCTGTTCATTTTGAGGCAGCTGCGACACCATGCCTTCTGTGATGGACAAGAGCACCAAGATTTTCGTTGCAATGCAATTGCCAGCATGCAAAAATGTTTTCTCTCTGCGGACTTCTATATGCACCATTTAAATATGAGATTGGCCAACATGGGATAACAGCATTCTTTTCATTTTGCTTATGTCTAAAGCCATTTAAGAATGCAAAAACCAAGGCACTTCCTTCTAAACTTCGGTATGGTCTGGGAAGGCGAGCCATATCCATATTTAACTGTATAGTACATAGAAAGCAGAATTAAACACAAAATATCAGTTTATGGGACAGACCAAGATGTTCTGGCTGGAAATAGCAGACACATACGATTGTGAATGAGCTCATCTTAATGAGGAAACTTGTTTTGATATGTGTTTCTCTGAGCTTAGCCCGTGCATCTGTCTACTTCACTGACATAGAACAGGATAAGCTTTCATGCTTGCTTTTTATGTTAAATGCCCTATGTGAGGAGAAAAATTTCCTTTCATTTTGAGCATGTTTGCATCTTTCAGGGGGTTCATATTTATAGTTGCCTTGTCTCATTCTGCTTCTGAAGACTCAAGAGGGTGGAAGCTGAAGAGGGAGTCAGAAATGATGGAAACTAGCTGCCACGATTTTTTCTTGAGCTGGAGTCTCGCTCTGTCACCAGGCTGCAATACAGTGGCGCAATCTCGGCTCACTGCAATATCAGCCTCCCTCGTTCGAGTGATTCCCGTGCCTCAGCCTCCCGAGTAGCTGGGACTACAGGCACGTGCCACCACACCTGGCTAATGTTTTGTATTTTAGTAGAGTTGGGGTTTCACCATGTTGGCCAGGATAATCTCAATCTCCTGACCTTGTGATCCACCTGCCTCGGCCTCCCAAAGTGCTGGGATTACAGGTATGAGCCACCGCACCCAGCTGAAATTCAATTTTTATGCCATTTGCCTACCTATCCCAACTTAGTGTCATGTTTTGTTTCAACAGTCAAAGAAAAAATGAAGAAAACCATTCATCTTTGCAGATAGATGTAAAAGTAAAATTCCTCTAGAAGGAAAAGCTGGACAGGAAAACTAGAAAAAGAAGAGTAGAGATCTAGGGCTTGAATTTGAGACTTCCTGCCACTGAATGGCCTATGTTTTTTGAGTCCTCCAAACTCAGCACTCCCCTTGTCTTTTCCCCACCAGACATTCCTCTTGGCAAAGAGGCTGGTTCAATAATGGCTCTATCCAAGGAATGGCTGGGTTGGCTTTTTGGTTCCTAAATCTATAACTGATTAGGCTTGTCAGGCTCTTGCACTTGAGAAAGTAACCTCCTCTTCTGCTGTAACCCCAGTTCCTGGTGGCAACTCAAGTGGTCCCAGAGGCCTGTTGGGGTGGCTTCATTATTCTTCTCAGTTGGTAACTAAATTTCTGTAGAGGCTCTTTAACAGTGATGTGAAATGTGGGGTTTCTCTCTGATGGAGCCAGTGAAAGAAATGATTTTAGAGCACAGAGCCTTTCTTAGTACCCCTCAGAGTCTCGCAGATACCCTGTCTCTGGTACTAAGTGATGATTAGACAGTCATTCATAGTTCAGTAAAAAAGTCCCTTCAACGTCCCTGGAGCAGCTCTTTGCCCACACTATTGCCATCTCATCCAGGCTGCAGGGTCTAATCGTCTTCTTCATCCCATCAAGTAAGAAACACATTCTTTTGCTTTTTAGTGTAGTTGGAGCCAACACTGAGACTTTTCACATACAGCTTCATTAAATAACTGCAGTCATATCAAAGAAAAACAAACGCAGAGTAGCCCACAGATCTTCTGAGTGCACCCTTCCTGACTCCGACAGAGCCGCCATCAATTTGGCAACATGTAGGGACCTGGCTCCATTTCTTCCACTTCAGCCACGTCTAAGGTGAACACATTAGGCTAAGTTCCATAGATATCTAGCTCCACAGTGATGTGGGTAGACACTATATTAAGTCTAGTGGGATCCTCTTCCCCTTTTAGAAGCTGCTTCTAGCATTTTCTCTAGACATAAGCACCAGGGCCCTTCCTGTAACTCTGAGCTCCATTGAAATTCCCATGCCCCATGGTCACACTGATCCTGGTCTTGGGAGAGAAAGACATTTCTGTGTCCTTGCTTCTTCCCTGCATGTCTCTCCTTAGCTTCCAGATATGGTTCATGCCTCTGTCTCTTGCTCCTGGTTGGTTTCTCAATGCTCTGTTTGAGATGCCTAAAAAAAATCACGGGTTATTCCGTTGGACAGAGTTTGTCTTCTGCCCTTGGTTTAAGCATCCAGGTCTTGACTCACTAGTGGTGGTGACATTGGGGGTGATGCCATCATTCCTTGTGTCCTGTCTATATTACAAAGGTTCCTTATTTTCTTCCTTTGTGGTGAACTTTCCTATTCTCCACTTCCTACCTAAGCTGGCATCTTATTAAGGTGTCCTCATGTGTTTAGATCTGTGGTTCTCAAACAGGGGGAGGTGGAGAAACAGCTTTGTCCCCCAAAAGACATTTGGCAATGTCTGGAGGCATTTTTTTTTTTTTGAGACAGAGTCTTGCTCTGACACCTAAGCTGGAGTTCAGTGGTGTGATCGCAGCTCACTGTAGCCCCAACATCCTCGGCTCAAGCCATCCTCCCACATCAGCCTCCGAAGTAGTTGGAGCACAGGTGCGCACCACCACGCCCACCTAATTTTGTTAATTTTTTGTTTTTATAGAGACAAAGTCTCACTATGTTGCCCAGGCTGGTCTCAAACTCCTAGGCCCAAAAATCCTCCCACCTCAGCCTCCCAAAACGCTGGGATTACAGGCATGAGCCACTGCACCAAGCCTGAAGGCATTTTGAGTTGCCCTGAGGATGGGCAACTCCTAGAATCTAGTGCGTGGAGGTGAAGGATGCTCTTAAACATCCGATAAGGTATGGAATAGCCCCCAACAACAAAGGATTTTCTGGCCCATAATGCCAAAATATTGAGTTTGAGAAGCTCTGGTCTTAGAGAAGAAGACCTCACCTTAATTCTAAAAGGTTTATCTGATATGTAGGTAAATCTGTTCTTGGCAGAGACTGGTTTAACAATAAGTGTATAATTCACTCTAGGCCAATGAAACACAAGAAGCTGCTGAGGGTTCTGAAAAGGATCCCTCTGCTGTTGTCAGGTGAAGGTGTGAGCCTTGACCCATCTCACTGCCAGCCCTGGGAGTAAAGTGAAGCCAAGGGAATGGCAGCGAAATGGACCAGAGCCACTGGACTCATCAATCCTGAAGTCCGTCTTTCAGCTCAACTTCCAGAGCTAGGAGTCTCTTGATTAAGCATGTTTGAGATATATTTTGCTGTTGCTGTTGTTACTTGCAGTCATGAATCTTAATGATGCATCTTTACTCTTTTCGGTCACTCATTTGTTTCCGCTTACCATCAGAAGGGTACCTCCAGCTCTTAGTTAATTTTCAGAGCCTTCCTGAACCTCAAAAATGATCTGGCTCAAGTCTCAGCTTTGTTCACTATACTTCAATGTTCAGCAGGCCCTTCTGAATGCAGATTTCTTTAATAAATATTATTGTAATAAAATGACTTTGCAACGTAGGCAAAAAGATGAGATCCAGAGAGCAGACAAATTCATTTAAACATTTGACAACTAAAAGGGAGAGGAGCATTTAGCATTTTAAAGCCATGACAGCAGGTGTTCTTTTACAGTCTTTTATATTGACAGCTGAATGTTTATAAAACAAGGCGCTTGGGTGGCTGGAAAAACAGGCATGCTGACATTAGAGAGACAAACATTAAAAAAAAAAAAAAAGCAAACTCTCCAGCAAAGGGAGCAATAGTCCTGGTAGAGGGAGATAGGGAGTGAGTTTGAGTCTTTCTAAGATTCTATGGCCTCATTTAAGTGTGGAAAACACACATCTAAATAGCTGTGATGTATGACTTGAAACCCAAGTTCCACTTCATATTCCTTTTTAACCAAATTCTTGCTCTATGCCAAATAACTTATGAGCACTGAGTTTAGGTTTTTCAAAAATGAGGACATTTACATTTTTAAGTTTGTTAAAAAGATCAGGTCATTGAATTCCTTTATACAAACTCTCAGAGTGGAGGAAAGAATATATTACAATCGCTGGATATTCAATTACTCTGGATTCCCCCAAGTTATTATACTTTTATTATACTTGCTAGTGTCAAATATTTCAGTTTTCTAGACACTTAAAAAAGCCTCTATTTCAGTTTGGGAAAAGTAAACTCTGTATTAGAGTCAATACAATACATTCTTACTGTTGTTCACATATCAGCTTTGGGATTGGACAGGTATGAACAATTCTGTCCTAGAAAAGGTGAAACTTTAAAAAAAGACGAATGGCTGACCAATGATCTGTGATGATAAGGGACACTCCTAGTAAAGGTTTTTAGTGTGAGCTCCACATGTCAATAATTATCAACTACAGCAGCAGTCTTCAATATTTTTGGAACGAGGGGCTGGTTTCATGAAAGACAATTTTTCCACAGACGGGGGTGGGGATGGGATATGGCATTAGACTCTCATAAGGAGCACACAACCCAGATCCTTCACATTCATAGTTCTAATGCTGCCACTGATCTGACAGGAGGCGGAACTCAGGTGCCAATGCTCCCTCACCTGCCACTCATCTCTCCCTGCTGTGCAGCCCAGTTCCTAACAGGCCACGGACCAGTACCAGGTACCAGTAGTCTATGGCCTAGGGCTTGGGACCCCTTGAACTATAGAAGTGGTTTTCACTAGCTCTGTTTTCCACAGAAAGATTGTAGGTTAGGGAGGGTTTGTAAATTGCAAAAGGCAGAAAGGTAAAAGAAGCACGAAATGGAATGTTGTCACACTATGAGACACCATTTTGAAATGAAACCAAGCATTGCTCTTACCATCATTGGACCCAAAGCTTCCATCAATGGATTTTCTCTGAAACCTGCAAACAAGCACATATACATACTACTAAGACAGCAAAAACCTCAGCATTTTACATTTTTGTTCCCTATAGATTTTGTTGCGGGTTTGTCTGATAGGATCTCTTAAAAACGCGTCTTTGGATATGGAGAAATTGGAACTCTGATACATTGCTGGTGGGAATGTAAAAGGGTGCAGTCACTTTGGAAAACCTTGTCAGTTTCTCAAAAAGTTAAACAGAGTTACCACATATCCCAGCAATTTTATTCTCAGGCATATACATCATTTCTTCTTTCATCAGTTTTCAGATGTAATTCACATACCATAAAATTCACCATTTACAGTGTATAATTTAGTGAGTTTTAATACTAGATTAGTGCAAAAGTAGTTGCGGTTTTTGCCTTCAAAAATAATGGCAAAACCACAATTAGTTTCACACCAAGAAAATACATTCACAAAGTTGTATAGCTCCCACCACTATCGAATTCTAGCATATTTTCATCATCCCCAGAAGAGTTATGATTTGGCTTGACCATTATAGCTGGCAAATGAGGCTGTGGTGAAGTTCCTTTTTAACAATTTTAATTAACAATCGATTGGAAAGCAATTGTATGGACTCACAGAAGATGATATGTTTAGATTATGTGTTTGTATTCACAGGCTTTACCCACATTTGCACTAGATTTTGGTGAACTGACAAGATTTTTCATTAGAGTAGTTGAATGATTTACAAAGCTAGGATAAGGCAGGTGGTATCAGGTGAACAAAGGAAAAACTAGTAAATGAGGACTATGGTAGATTGATTGCAAAATGGCTGTACCTCACTTTGTTTCCAGCTCCTTTGACCAAAAGGTAGAGTCTACATCTTCATTTCTTGAATCTAGACTATCCTCATGACTTATCTTGGCCAGCTGAATGAGGGCAAGTAACATGCTAATTCTGAACCTGCATCTCCAGAAGGCCTTGCACTCTTCTGCTGTCTCTCTTGGAAACAAATAAGCCTGGGCTAGCCTGCTTCAGGAAGATAGGCAAGTGCTGAGGCCAGCCCAGCTAGCTCCTACTTGATCTGCCAGTGGACCACACTCTATGATCACTCCCACCCGGGATCTCTGAGCCCAGCCCAGATTACAGAACCATCCAGCTGACCCATAGATTTGTGAGCAAACCTAAACATGTATTGCTGTGTGCCACTGAAGTGGTTTTTTTTTTTTTTTTTTTTAATGTAGCATTGTTGTGGTAATAGATAATGAATTCAAGAATCAAAGGGAAGGATGAGTATTCTGGATTGGGCAGTTTGGACTCAATGTCTGGCAACGTGACTGTGAAGAACAAATAAGAGAAGAAATCCCAAATCCCTATTCCCCATCCCCTGGAAAACACTAATCTACTTTCTGTCTCTATCAATTTGCCTATTTTGAACATTTCATTAAAAATCAATCATATTACATGCAAACTTTTGTGTCTAGCTTCTTTCACTTAGCATAACGTTTTCCAGATTTATCCATGCTATAGTATATATCAGTACTTCAGTCTTTTTATGGATGAATAATATTCTATTGTATGAATATACCACATTCCATTGATATGCCTGCACTTAATGGATATTTTGGTTGTTTTCACATTTTGGCTATCATGAATAACACTGTTATGAACATTTGTATACAAATTTTTGTGTGGACATATGTTTTCAATTAAATTGGGTATATGCCTAGGGGTGGAATTATTAAACATGAGATAACTCTATGTTTAAATCCTTTGCCCATTTAAAAATGGGGTTGTCTTTTTATCATTGAGTTGTAAGAATTCTTCATATAGTATGGATACTAGACTCTCTCTCTCTATATATATATATTTATATGTATACATATAGAGAGAGCAAATATTTTCTTCCCATTTTGTAGGTTGTATATTCATTTTCTTCATACTGTTATTTAAAACACAAAAGCTTTCATTTTTATAAAGCCCAATTTATCTATTTTAAAATTGTTTAATTTGTGCTTCTGATGTTTAAGAAACCAGTCTAATCCAAGGATTTATATCAATATTTTTCTCTAAGAGTTTTACAGCTTTGGGTTTTATATTTAGGCCTTTGATCCATTTCGTGTTAATTTTTGTATGTATATATGATATATATGTAACAAGATACACACACACATACACACACTTTTTTTTCCTGGACCATTTGAAAGTAACTTGCATACAACCAAGACCTGAACTCTTATTCCTAAATATTTCAAAAAATATTCTCTTACATAACCACAATACAGTTATCAAATTTAGCAAATTTAACATTGGTGTGATATTCTTAGCTAATCTACTATCTGTATTCCAATTTTGTCAATTGACTCAATAATGTTTTTTACTGTATATTTTTCTGCTAGTGTAATGTAAGATCCTATCTGAGATCAAGTACTGTCTTCCATTGTAACATATCTTTAGTCTCCTTCAACCTGGAATAGTTTCATAAGTTTTCTTTGTCCTTTATACACATTTTAATAGAATGTTTATCATTGGGCATTGTCTAATTTTCCCCCATGATTAGATTCCAAATATGCATTTCTGGAATGCTGCCAAAGGGTCATCATGTCCTTCTCAGAGTGTCCATCTGGAGGCACACAGTGTCCATCTTCTCCTTAGTGATAATAATTTTGATCACCTAGTCAATATGTTTGATTTCTCACTGTAAAGCTACTATTTTTTCCACTTATAACTACTAAACAATCTGTGAGGATACATTTGAAGGCCATGCACTCATCTTCATCCTCATCAGATTTCTGCACCCTAGATTTGGCATTCATCAATGATTCTTAAGCAAATCTAGTCTTAAACATGATGTTTGCAAAATGATCATTTTCCAACTCCAGCAATCCTCCAAATTTACCAGCCAGCTTTTGGCATTTTGCTGTAGGCAAGAGTTCTTTCTCCCTTCTATTACCAGTATCTGCTAATGGCTCCTTGCCCTGATGGGTACCTGTTTTCATAAATTTGTTGAATCGCTGAATTTGTATCCACAGGTGTTTAGGCCCTTCCTTCCTTTATCAACAGGGACTCATACATTACTATTTTTTCCAACGGTCTATAATTCATTATTCTTAATAATTTTTTTTGTTCAACTTGGTACTAGATTTGGCCAGCAGTCATCTACTGTTTTTGAAGGCAATATCTGAACTCAAAAGTTTCATACAAGTCATCGAGGGAGTGATTTTTTGAGTCAGAGATGGACCCATATTCTTAAGAAAAGTAATTGTATCACTGAGATAGCCATGGATGGAGTTCATTTTGCAAACAGTCTCAAAACTCAATGCTGGCTTTGTTTTCTTTACATGTTCAAGAAGAGAAAGAACATTTGTTTATTGTAAATCTCCTGCCATTCTTTTGTAGTGGTTTCACAGAGAGTGCCACAAAGAATGGAATTCTTAAGGTTCAACCCTGCTGAGAGAGGCAAAGAAAGCCTTGTGCCATCAGAGGCTCCAAACTCTTGGGAAAGGACATTTCCTTGGTTAAATTAGCGCAATTATCCCCCTTCCCCCACAAGGGACATTTTACTGGAAAACTGATGTTATGACAGCAGGAAAGCACTTGGTAATGTTACATCAAAGAACATTACTCCTGCTTTTTGTTGCACCTCAAGATTTATTTTAAGCATTACATTTACTTTTTGATAGAATGTTTAAAGTTGCTTCTAAGTCTCCATGTCAGGAAAAACTGACCCTCTACAGTGAGTATTTTCAGGTATACAAATTGCCTTTTTGTTGAGTTTTAATTAACTATGAAAATAACTGACACTCTACCAGCACCTATTGTATGTGTATTATTGATATAAACACTGTATACATTCTGTGGGGTAAATTATTATCTCACTTTACAGATGAGGAAACCAAAGAACAGAGAGTTGAACAACGTCTCCAAGGTCGCAAGGTGTCCAAGGTCATACCGCTACTGGCTAAGGGGATTTGAAGCCAGTCAATATGGCTGTAAGTCTGTGCTTCAAGCATTATACAGAGACAGGCATAGAGGATTAACATTTCTAGAAATGTTTGACCTACCTCAGGTAATGAACAAATACAACAAGCAGGCATCCCAAGTAGAAAGACAGGAAGATGAAGACACTGAAAAGACTGGATTTCACATACACAGACTCTGAAGGGAGAGAAACAACTTTGGTCAGGTTGTCTTTGGCGGAAAAGAAGACTATGTCTGAGACAGGACAGCTTAAAGGGCCTGCCTCCATCATACTGACTCTTAACTCCTAAGAAATTTCCGTTCACAGCAAAACTGCTACTGGAGATCCCCAGACATTATCCACAGTGAGGACCTTTCACGGTGATTACTTCCCAGTAGAAGCTGGGAAGGGACTGCCTGTCTACAACTCTATGATTGAGCTCCCTTTCTTTTTGGGAGGGATTTAACAAAATGCTTTTCCATTTCTAAGGTAAATATACTTTAGTTTTCTCATGACAATTCTCTCAGGAAGGATGACAGTAATATCAAATTATATGACTGATTTTCTGACACAGGAATCTCTCCTCTTCATTCTGGAGCCAACACTGACCTTTAATGGAAGGAACAATGGTCACTTTAAGGTTCTTTGTTCGCTGTAGATTCCAGGTCTGGTTCTCCTTTTCTGGTTAAACAAACAAACAAACAAAAAACAAGCACAATGAATCATTTAATGATTTTTTTGGTCTCTTGTCTGAACAGTTGCTCAAAAAAATGTCCAGAATTAACTCTAGTTGCTGAATCTTATTTTAGCAAGAACTGGAGGAATCTCTAACCCCTAAACCTTCAAACCATCTAAAATCCCTTTTGGTTAGGGAGACTATTATTAGACTCTCAGTTTGGCCTTTGCTTGGGTCCATTTTGGTAGCACTAACAGATGCAAATAAGATTGCAGCCTCCCTTCTCCAATGAAGAGGGGTGGACCTTTCCCCTAGTATCCACAGACATTTGAAGAAAATAGAAGCTACCTCTTCCTTTGGTTTGTTTCTAGCCAGTGCAAATATTTCCCTCTTATATAGTCATCAAAGGGCTTGTAGATTACTAAGGAACATTTGACATTGGCAAAATTTTGGAGCCACATAATCAAGACGTTAAAGAACACACTAGGAGAAATTTCACCTAAACATTAATACCAAGGAAATGATGTCACACTCAACCGTAAACACATTTTGTGTTGGTCACATGTGGCTAATCACTGGCTGGTGGTCTATGTTTTCAGTCATCAGCCTATTCTACCCTTAAAGTAGCTACTGGGTAGTTAATCATAACTATCTGTACTATGCCTAAGAGCTCACATAACCCCTTATCATTGGGATAAGTTGTTGCAGTTGGCTTTCTTACTATTTTGCAAGGTATAATTTTAGCAACTGGGATGGAGAATGCTGAATTATTCTTGTACATCATTGTACAAATAATGACTACTGGTGAATGTAAGTAGCTCCATTATTACTGGCTGCCACCCCTATCTTAAGGAATGGACCTTGATCCGCTGTGTAAGATCATTACTTCATGGTAGTAAATACTTGTTGAGTAAAGGGCTAACCGAGCAAACATATATTCCATGATCTGAGGGAATACAATGCTTGAAAAAGATGATAGGTATGAAAAGACATTTTGTAGTATCAATAATACCTTTAGATCTGTTACTTTCTATCTTTTGTTATTTTTCTCAAGTATCTCTCAGATGCCTTTCTCAGTCACTGCTGATGGAATTAACCCTTGCTTAGTGGGAACCAGGGAGGAGCTTTCAGTTTCCCTTTCACTCCCTTCCTTCAGGTGTTTTGAAGTAGCCAACTGTTCCTCGCTAGCTCTTACCCTGGATGAAGAAAGATCCTCCACAGGCATAATCTTCAGGCTTTATCACAAATACCACGAAGAACTGCTCGCCTGGAAAATCCTTCTTCTGCATAAGACATAACAACCTTATGATATGTGGGTAAGAAAGAGCTAGAAGGGAGAAAGTCCCTGGGGGTGGGGGCAGAAAGAAAGAGGAAAGAGAAGGAAAATAAAGTTCACCCCTGCCCTCTAACTCCTCGGAAAGGACTTTCACACACCCCTGATCTACTCCAGATTATCCACTCTAAGATAATTGTTACATCTAAGAAATTAAGGTAAACAGATACATATTTCTGATTTCAATTTTGTGCCTACTTGAGTGCTTAGAACGGTAATAAGCACCATATAAAAAATATGTCAACAGCCTATCTTTCATAACTAACGCTTCCATATTAAGTTTTTATTTTAGAATCTAATGATAAATAATTTTTCTAAAATTGACTTAGCCATTAGAGTGAGAAATAATTTAGGTTAGGGAGGCAAAGGACTCACTTATCATCTTGGCTTTGACTTACTCTAAGTGTGTTTCTCTATGTTCCCATTTCCTTATCTATGAAGGAAGTGCAGTTGACAAGATGAACTTTAAGCTCCTTTGTAGTTCTACAACCCTGTCTTTAAAAACAAAAACAAAAAAAACCAGCCCGGGTGCGGTGGCTCAAGCCTGTAATCCCAGCACTTTGGGAGGCCGAAGCGGGTGGATCATGAGGTCAAGAGATCGAGACCATCCTGGCCAGCATGGTGAAACCCCGTCTCTACTAAAAGCACAAAAAATCAGCCGGGCGTGGTGGAGCGTGCCTGTGGTCCCAGCTACCCGGGAGGCTGAGGCAGGAGAACTGCTTGAAACCGGAAAACGGAAGTTGCAATGAGCCGGGATCGCGCCACTGCACTGCGGCCTCGAGATAGAGCGAGACTGTCTCAAAAAAAAAAGAACTGGCTGGGCGTGGTGGCGCACCTGTAGTCCCAACTACTCAGGAGGCTGAGGCAGGAGAATTGCTTGAACCTGGGAGGCGGAGGTTGCGGTGAGCCGAGATCGCGCCATTGCACTCCAGCCTGGGCAACAAGAGCGAAACTCCATCTCAGGAAAAAAAAAAACCCTCCAAACTTCTGGTGTCACGTTCAGCACACTGAGAAAACGGCTGAAGACTGAAGCATAGACCCAAAAGAATAGTGACGATTTATTGCCAAAGACATCCAAGGAAGAGAGGTACTGATATGCATGCCCTTTATTCATTTAGTGTCCTTGATGAGGTACAATTTGAAGTTCTCTACTGTAGTTATTTTTCTGTCCGTTTTTATGTGAGATCACATAATGCGGGGATGCTAAGAAAGAAATACTAAAATACAAGAGTAGATATTTGGAATATCAAATCTGAAGCCCTTGAAAGTTAAAGTCTGACAGAAATTTTTAGGTCTCATACCTAAATTATAATTAACTTCTCTTCATTCTTGGTGTGTTTTTCAATAAACAATATCACCTTACCCTAGGGAACAGATCAAGTTGCAGGTATTTTAAGTAAGTACCTCTTCCAATGCAGGGACAAAATCTCCTTGAAAATATGCTTACATGATATGTAGACATTTTTGTTATAAAATTACAATTGAAATAATAATTTAATTATAAATACCATAAGATAAGCTGCTGCACAAATATGGTCCATATTCTTTTGAATCTGTCCATTCTGTTCAGAATTGAAGACCCTATTTGTTTACTGTTACTGGTATAGATTATTAGAATATGTTTAATGGCTTTAAATGGATCTGACAACCTTCACCCTAAATTGGCACCCCCAATGAGTAGACTGAAATCTTCCGGCCCTACCTCTCTGAGCAAGCTGTCAGATACATGTCCCATGGCACCATGGGCTCCTAATGACTGACAAGGGAAAAGGGGCAGCTGGCAGAGTAGCATTGTCTGTCATCACCCAGGCTTTGATTAGATTTGTGTTGTTGTTTGTTTGTTTGTTTTTGAGATGGGGTTTCACTCTGCCGCCTAGGGCTGGAGTGCAGCGGTGCAATCTTGGCTCACTGCAAACTCTGCCTCTCAGGTTCAAGTGATTCTCCTGCCTCAGCCTCCTGAGTAGTTGGGATTACAGGCATGCACCACCATGCCCAGCTAATTTTTGTATTTTTAGTGGAGACGGGATTTCACCATGTTGGCCAGGATGGTCTTGAAATCATGAAGTCATGATCCACTTGCCTCGGCCTCCCAAAGTGCTGGGATTACAGGCATGAGCCGCTGTGCCTGGCCAGTCATATTAGTTTTTAAACCAATCAGAAAGGAAGGAGATCCTAGGCACATCGTGGATGGCCATCCCTTTGATTGCTGGCCCAATCAGTACTATCTATTGAGCACTGCTATTGGCAAGAATGCCTACGGAAGCGATGTCTCACCTGTAGTGTGATAGCAGCTTTCTTGGTCATAGACTGATAGACACCATTAAATTCCACATTGTGGTCGAGGTCATACACTGGGCACTGCAGCACACATGAGGAATAAGAAGGAAAGCATCCGTAACGTCATGCACTGTCATACCACACACAGGCCCTGTCAGCATCTTTCTGCTTGGATTACAGAGCAGGGGATCCTTATTAGCCAGTAACTAGGCAAAGCTTTCCCCTTGAAGAGTCATGACATAGTCTTCCTAAGACTTGGGGCCTCATCCTCTAAGGTCAAAGTCACTATATATTGAAGAGAACTATAAAAATATTGTCTTAAGGTGTATAACACTTTTTTTCAATTTTCATTAACACCTCAGGAGACAGAACTCAATGTTACAATAAAAATTTAAAGACAGAAAATGGTAAGGTTCAATGTTAGTTTTCTTGAGCCCACAGCCTGGTCCTGCTAATTCTTTGTTATGATCCTTCCTCCCTGCCTCCCTCCTTTCCTTCTTTGCTTTGTTGATTTTAGTGAAGAGTTAACTATTCTTTACCTCTTCAAATTAGTGTCTGCAAACACAGTCTGCCTACTTGTGTTCGCAGATACTGTTCATATTGTTGGGTAGTTTTGGAAGGGAAACACATAGTAAGAAGATGGCATGCTTTCCACCCTTCTCTTTCATCTGTTCTGGAATAATATAATGCTCTATAATAGAAGGTTGGCAAGTTACCGGCACTCACCATGATATTCTGGACTGAGACAACAGAACATGGATAAGCCATTTCAGACACCACTTTAATGATAACTGAGTCCACATCTTTGGGAAACTTGTATAGAAAATACTGAAAATAAGAAAAAGAAAGACATGATTTATATTTACATGAATAGAATTGTTTCCTCTACTGTTAGGCACAAATTCCTATGTAAATCTCAGTGAATCTCCATTAATGAATTCAGTGAGTATTCATCACATACATATTGAGCAACTAACTGTGCAGGGCTCTGGGCCAGGCATTAGAAATATAAGAGTAAATATGACAAAACAGCCATTTTATGCAATGTTGCCATTTCTTTTTCTAGGGTAGAAGAAGTAGTCATTTCTTTCTCAACTAAACTTTGCTATACTTCATTTCTTTTTCTGTTTGAGAAGCATCCCACTGCCTTTGAATTAAGGATGAGATATAAGATGGGACAAGATTTGCTTCTTTCTGTGTGGTCAGTGTGACACATGAAAACTCCATATTGAAAAGCAGATACACCTGTTCTTTAAGAATTTTAACCACCTTCCCATAGGCAAGAATTAGCACTAGACCCATCCTCCCCATTGCCCTTTTGCTCAAGAATCTAGTTGCTAATTGGAAAACACTGAGAACATACAGAGATTCAAAGACCAAGCCTTATGTAGAGTCCCCTGAAATATGTTCACAATTTTGGGCAGGCTGAATTATATTTTAAAAGTATTTCTCAAATAACACCAGAATTTGGAAATATTTCTAATTGAAAGTGGTTGTACTATTTACCCATGTAGATTATGAATCCACTGGAAAAATGTATTAAGTCTAAGTTGTAAACTTGTTCCTAGTGATGAAGAAAGGGAAATTCTGCCAAATAATTATAAAATATGATAACTGGTTGAGAAGCTATGCTCAGCTTATGATTAAGAGTTTGAGAAAAGCAACCACAACACGTTCCCTATTAAGACTCTAATAAATCTACCATGTACAGAGAGGCAAAACAAGTTAAAACCTAACTTTGTATTTCAACATTCTATTTGCTAACGCTATTTTGAGTATCAGGGCAATAAAAATGGAATCCCTTTCAATATTCCAAAGCTTTCTGATGGGGAAAAACTATCTCAGAATTAAGGAGTGTCATTATTGACACAGCTGGAAGTCTATTCATACCTTATAACAGGTGGCAATACCCCCAAGATCCCACTTAATTTTGGAGCTTGACTCAAATACATATAATACAGGGCCCTTCAAAAGTTGAGGAACCTGGAATTCCCAGGAGTGTTCTTGGTTCCCAGGGAAACCATACTTTGTAACTCAAGAGCATTCCTATGATTACTGTTGGCAATAACGAGCCTCATATATGTTCCCATATATGATAGTAATTGGTTTTGTGTAAGCAGTAAACACCCACTGAAATTATTATCACCTTTATCTGTAAATTATCATAAACCCCAAATAAAGTTTTGACCCCTGCCTGACAATCTACCTTTACCGGAAAGAAGCGAATGACAAATATCCAAAGCAATGGATAGAATTTAGGCTGAAAAATCACTATCTGGGTCCTGATTACCTCCCCAGTTTCCGCAGCCTGCCTCTATCTCCTGGAATAGAGATAGAGAGTGATTGACACAGGTTGTCTGAGAATGGGTGAATTTATAGAAAAAGAAAATATTTCCTGTAATCAAAGAGGATAAAAAATTCAGGTCAAAATGAGACTAGTTAAGAGTAAAGTAAGACTTTCATAGATATCAAGGAACTTGTTTTGGTTCATTAGTTTGTTCTAAGTATATTTTACTCCAGTTTGGGGTTTACATGCAAATTATTTAGCTTTGTTTTTTCAGAGACAGGGTCTCACTCTGTCACCCAGGCTGAAGTGCAGTAGCACAATCATGTATCACTATAGTCTTCACCTCCTGGGCTCAAGTGATCCTTCTGCCTTAGCCTCCTGAGTAGCCAAAACCATGGGTGCAAGCTACCATGCCCTGCTAATTTTTTATTTTTTAAGTTTTTATAGAAACAGCATCTTGTGATGTTTCCCAGGCTGGTCTTGAACTCCTGGCCTCAAGCAGTACTCCTGCCTCAGCCTCCCAAGGTGCTGGGATTACAGGTGTGAGTCACCAACACCTGGTCAGTATATCATATTTATTATAGTACTGTACAGGACTGTGAGACTATACTATTCCTGTAGTTAGAGTGAAAGTTATTTCCCTTCTTTTTTAGGTTTCTTTCTTTGCACCTAGTAAGTAGTGCTTTAAAAATATTTCTTGAAATTAAACAGTCAGTAAACGCTGAGGGCATCCTATTAAGGGCCTTTGGCCCTCTCCTGCCACTGGGTGGCAGTGTATATGCATTGCAGAGACTTTCACAGACTGGAAGTTTAAAAGATGTGTGAGCGTTCGTTCTTTTAGGCTTCGGAGGGCTGATTGTGCACTAGTCATTTCCCAGCTGTTAATGACATCACAATAGGAGCTTAAAATCAGCCATAGGAGGTACTTACACCACAGAAATGGGCAAACGCTACAAATCAGGGCTTTCTCTTTTAGAACCAGTTGTTAACTATCTACCAGCACAACAGGATTGTAGTATATTTACAAGTCCATGTAACATGTTAATCCCAGTTTGATTACTCCAAATCAAAACCTAAGTAGCTATTTAAGACCAAAGCTATATTACGAACCAAAAAAAAGCACAACAAATAAACTTGTTTCAAATGTGCTATTATGTAGACTTTTGTCTTTCAGAAGCTATGAAAGAGAAAAGGAAGGTAGCTAGAAACAACACCAGAAAAACAGCCTGCCTTAATCCAAGTCTTCATGTATTTATTCTGTTTAAGATTATGGTATAATGGAGAGCACAACGAAAATATCTAATTCTCCTAATATTTTTTGTCAACATTCTGGCTCTTTATGACAGGAGAAACTAATTTATTACCATTATAACATTGTAAACATTAAAATCTGCCTTATTTTCGTTGTGTTTCCAAGTCAGTTAATAATTTGTGTATCCATTTGGTGTCCGCTTTTCACTCCCTGTCCCCACTACCACTTCCTAGCTATCAGGTTCATCATGGTGGAAGCTGTGTCTCTCTGTTCTTCATCCTTGTGTCTCCAGCACCAGGTGCAATCTAACGACGTGCTGGGTGCAGAGTGGGCGCACGATTTGCTCAATGAAGGTTGAACCAAGGAATACCTGAAAACAAATATCATGCCACCCACTTTATACCAATTAAAGTGATGAGATTAAATCTTGTGTCCAAAATTCCAGTAACACAAGGAATAAAGTGGAATACAGATATACTTCAAATTGGGACAGGTCAAGGGCAACACCACACGCTAACTCTACCATAGTAACATAGTTTCATTTAACAGGCAGTCAACACCAAGAGGTAGGATGTTGATGACTTTTGGAACCCCTTCACTTACCTGAGGTTGAGAGGGGCTGGCAGTAAAGTGAAAGGCAACATTTGTCCTGAAAAACGTAAGTGGCAGAAGGGAAAGGAGAAAAGTGAGAGAAGAGCATAAGTTAGTGAGCAAAAATTATTTATTTAAAAGAAAGTCATCTTAAACTAGACTCAAGGAGATCTTCACCCTTGGTGAGGGGAGTTCTGGTCCCATGAAACTGTCAAAGCAGACTGCATGGGGCTTCGTGGTTTCTGCTTTCAAGAACGACCAAATTGGGGAAAGGGATTATTATTTTTGTGTCTTTAAATATCCATGAAGCCATACCAATATAAAGTAGTTTGTTTACTTTTGTAACCACTTTTGCATTGGGACTCTCTTGCACTTGATTTTACAATCAAGCCGGGGTTTAGGTAACAGAAGTGAGCTGAAAGAGAGAGGAAACCCAAGTTCAAGGTCCTTTTGGATAATGTAGATACTATTTCAAAATAATTTTGATGGACCCATGGCAAAATGGATCATTTTTTACAAAGCATGGGGAACAGATAACTACATGGGATGGTACCTCGGGACAGAGGCATGCCCTTCCTATCCCCAAATACCTCCCTGATTGCCTGCCACACTGGCTGAAATTCTCCAAGATTTAGTTCCCTTTGGATTAGGCATTGCCTTCCAAGACCCTCCTTTAAAATAGAAATATACCAAAAGAGGTTTTTTTTTTCTCTCCAATTAGTAATTTACTGTAAATTATGTTATTAGATAGTTTCATTCTTCCATGTAAGACAGCAATGATCTAGGCATTGAAGAAAGGAGAGTGTGAAGAGGCTGGGCGTGGTGGCTCATGCCTGTAATCCCAGCACTCTGGGAGGCCGAGGCGGGCGGATCACGAGGTCAGGAGTTTGAGACCAGCCAGGCCAACATGGTGAAACCCTGCCTCTACTAAAAATACAAAAATTAGTTGGGTGTGGTGGCGCGCACCTGTAATCCCAGCTACTGGGAGGCTGAGGCAGGAGAATTGCTTGAACCCAGGAGGTGGAGGTTACAGTGAGCCAAGACCACGCCACTGCACTCTAGCCTGGGCAACAGGGCGAGACTCCATCTCAAAA
>NW_022436980.1:7444128-7499935 GCF_009761245.1 Sapajus apella
AAGAAAAAGAAAAAGAAAAACAAACAAAAAAGAGAGCATGAAGAGATAGGAGCATAAGTTGGTAGCATAGAGGTCTGTCTGCCATTAGCATCTGTGACACAGTTCAAGAATTTGTCACAAAGACGCATGTGGTCTTCTCTATAGTTTGATAAGGGCTGCTTTGGGCTTTTGTTCTCTCTGGCTCTTGTCTCATTGTTAGCAATGAAGATCGTGCACACAAGTCCACAGCAGTCTCAGATCCCCAGGCTGCTGAAATGCTACACCTGGGGGTGTATGTCCCTGCCCCTCCAATGTGCCCTGCATTTCTGGGCATCTGAATTTGAACTTCTGGGATCTCTCATCAGCTTCATTCCCCAGGGCTCTCTGAAGATTTTTTTCTTTCCACTCCAATTTTCCTTTTGTAAAAATTAAATACCTGTTTTGAAATTAAAGGTTTCTTTAGAAAGGGCAAGTTGAGACATTTAAGCAAGAGGTGTATAATTAGAGGTGTTATTTAGAAGTCATAAAATTTGAGCGCTATTCATAAAGGTAATGACCACAATTTAGGCTGTCGTTGGACTGGGCTTGGAATTTAGCTCACAACAATGGATGCAATTTTTATATATCTATTTGCAACAGAAATCGTAATCAATGTTGAGGATTGGTTCTTCTGAAGCACAACTGAAAACCTCTGTCCTTAAGTCACCTAAAGAAGCCAAAGTGAGTGTCAAACCCAGTTATGTTTCTGCTCCAGAGAGTCCTTGGCCAGAGTTCGGACCTTTGATACTGTGTGTGGGCTGGGTAGCGCCGTTTCAGCAGTCTGGGAGTGTCTCCCGCTGTTACCGGGACAACATGGGACCTTCAGCTCTCTTTGTTACCAGATCAGAGGAACAAAGAGGACATGATTTTCTTGGCCGGCAACGTGACATCTCCTGACTCTCTTATCTGCACTCTCATCTTTCAAGTCCATTGATTCCTCATGATAGCATGAAATTTGCAGAAGCAACCCATATTTTTTGGGCAGACATTTTAGTTTTCCCCATCATTTGGGTTTCAATCATAATACTAAATATATGGAGATTTGATATTCACTTTCTGTTTTTCTTTTCTTTCTGCTTTTTCACTTTCTGGTTTGGTTCTTTATGTTTTGCTAGTACAATGCATGCAAACTTGGAAAACATGCTACTGTCTCTAAGACTATTGTTTAAGTCCTCTCTCTCTCATGGAGTCACCAGTATGTGCAAAATAAACATTTTATCTATTGCAGGTGAAATATTTTGCTTCCTTCCACGTGGACCCAACAGAGGTGGGGAAAGTTTATTTTACCATGGGTCATCAACAACAGAACAAAGCTAACTGAAACTCATGCATTGTTAGTTTTAGAAAAAGAAGTATAAAAATTTCAACTGATTTGTTTTAAAAATTTAACACATTTTAACATGTTTATGTTATGTTTATTTGTTAAACATAAGAGGCTAAAAAACAATTTGTTTCCTTGTGTTGGCTATTTCAAGAAAGGAGAGAAGGGAAAAAATGGATGTATTGAGAGACGGGGGTGCAGATAGGGAAGTCAGGAGAAGCGGCAGAGTGGGGCCTATGGGGGAGGTGGAGAGAGGGATAAGAAATATAGACAGGAGAGTAATAAAGTAGAAGAAAAAGAAAAGGGGTGGGAGGAAAGAGTAAGTAGAAAGAGAGGCAGGACAAACTTTCAGTAGTTTTCGAGGTGAGTACCAGACAGGACTGTGAGATTCACAGCATCTTACTCATCTTGTATTAACAAGCCCCTAGCACAGAGCGCAGTGGGCATTCCAAACCCCTCCTTTGTTTGTTGAAGGAAATTATATCCTCTTATTCACTTGAACTATGAACTTTAGAATGTCATTCCCTGTTCTCTCCTCCTGCCATCTGCCACGGACTCCCTTCAGGACTGCAGCTTTCCCACCCACCTTCTTGTTGTCGGTAACCCTCTGCCCGTCATTCCTCTGGTCTGAGTATAAACTCCACACTCATGTACTAAATTCCCATTCTTTCTATCATTCTCTGGGACTTTGCTTCTACAAATATCCAACTCTCCTATCAAGTGAATTTGCCTTTCTACCTCTTTGTTTATAAATATATTCTAGTCTCACCTATTTTCAAAATAAATAACAAATGCCCCATCCAAATGCCTCCCTTTCCCCTGAATCTCCATTCTTTAATGTCATTCTATATCCATCCTTTCTTCACAAACCAGCTGCTTCTAGCAGTATTCCATGTTTATCTCTTTCATTCTTTCCTCCACCCACTGCTATCAGGATTCATTCTCCACCACCCTCTTGTAATAGCCTTTGCTAAGGTAACAGTCACCTCCTGTCTTAGTCTATTCAGGCAGCTATAACAAAAATACTGTCAACTGGGTGGCTTATGAAGAACAGAAATCTATTGTTTCTTACAGGTTTACAGGCTAGGAGGTTCAGGATCAAGGTGCCGATAGATTTGGTGTCTGATGAGAGCCTGCTTCCTCGTAGATGGTGCCTTCTCACTACATCCTCATGTTGTGTAAAGGACAAAGGGCCTTTTTGGGGACTCTTTCATAAAGGTATTAATCCCATTCACAAGGGCTCCACTCACACAACCTAATCACCTCCCAAAGGCCCCACCTCCGAGTACCATCACCGTGGAGATTTTGGTATGAATTTTGGGGAACGCAAACATTGAGACCATAGCACCATTTAATTGCTAAATCCAGTGACTTAACCCCCAATGATTTCTTGCACACCTCTGGCTGTGTCTACTCAGCCCCTTATAATAGGTCCAGTTTCTCAGACCATCCCTTAAATAAGAATGTTACCCACAGCTTTGTTCTTGATCATCTCATTTTAAAATATGTATCCAGCTGCTGTAAATACCACAATGATCCTAGTGAATCTCAAGGCTCTATATCCAGCCCAGGGCCATCTCCTGAGCTCCAGTCAGAATCGTGGTCCCCTGCTGAGCTTCTGCACTTGACCATCCCTGGAGCACCTCAAACTCCACATTATAAAAGGGAATGTGATGTTACTTTCCTGATCCTGACCTACTATGTCCTTTTGTCAGTAAACCTCACCAGACTTCTGACGTCACTGTAGGGGTCATCTTGGACTACCCCTTTCTATTGCCTTCCACACCTAATTGATCACCAGGTCCTACTCATTCTATTAGTGTGAAAGTAACCTGCCTCCACCTGCAGCACCATCTTTTCCCAGTACAGCATCCTTAAGAGAAAAAAAAGTAATGTAAATCCTTATTGCAGTCTCCTCCAAACTACCAAAAGGTGATTATATAGTATGGCACACAGCAAAATGTCTAAAAACCTCTTCTCCACTCATTTCTTCAAAAACATCTATTACTTTTCACAGCATAGTAGCTGAGCTATCTCACTCACATACTCTCTCCTCTTAAAACAGACTCAAGATCCCTACTTAGCAGGCTAGGGAAGGGTTGAAGCCTGCAAATATTCATGGAGGACTTAAAATTTTATTCTGCCACCAGAATATTTGCTGAATTATGAATTATCTCCATGTGTACTATTTGACTCTTTTTCTCCCTTACAACCTTGTTGCTGCCATATACATTCAAGTTTGAATCACTTTTTATTCTTCCCCATTCAAATAACTTTTCATTTGCCTATTTGCCCCTCATCTTTCCTCTGTGCAATTCGTCTTCCATGCTGCCTCTAAAGTCATCTCTAGAAATCAGATCTGTTAATGCTATTCTGTTGCTCACAATCCTTTAATGGCTCCCATAACCTGAAACATGAAGTTCTGCTCCATAGTCTAGCATCCAACATCTTAAAGATCAAAGTTGGGCAGTGCCTGTTTCCCCAGCCCTGTCTCCTGTAACTCCATCTTGCCTAGGCATCACGTGGACCAGGCTTCTCCATGTGCTCCTGAAGACAGCACTAGTCTGCTTAACTGTAACTCAGAGCTCTCCCCTAGTGTCACGTTAGTATATATGCAACACTTTGCCAGATATCTGTACTTCAAACTCAACCTGTCCCAAAGTGAAGTTATCATCTAATCATTTCCTCTTAGTGGCCCCACTTTCTATAAGCTACAATGACTCTTTTTTCTTTCCCCTCATATCTAATCAAATTTCATCAATTTCACATCTCTTAATATTTCAATTCACTTCCTCATTATTTATCTTGACCACTGCATCAGCCTTCTAATTTCTCTCCATCCTGTTTGTCCTCTTCAAATCCATGCTCCACACATCTATCACAATATAGACAATTGTTTAAATTTCTTTCTCTTTCTTTCTCTCTTTCTTTCTTTCTCTCTTTTTCTTGCTCTGTGGCCCAGGCTGGAGTGCAGTGGTGCCATCTTGGCTCACTGCAACCTTCGCCTCCTGGGTTCAAGTGATTCTCCTGCCTCAGCCCCCCAGGTAGCTGGGTTTACAGGCATGTGCCACTGCACCAGGCTAGTTTTTGTATGTTTAGTAGAGACGGGTTTCACCATGTTGGCCAGGTTGGTCTTGAACTCCTGACCTCAGGTGATTTGCCTGCCTAAGCCTCCCTAAGTGCTAGGATTACAGGTGTGCGCCACCGCACCAGGCCTGTGTAAATTTCCTAATGCCCTTCCTAAGATCCTCCTACCCCATGACCACATGCTTGCCTGTTTCTGTAGCTATCTGCTGTTCCCCACCTGTAATTTCACTTTCCAATAACACTGAACACCTGGGCACTGGAGTGTAGAAAAAGAGTAGTGGCACAGCTGTGTGTGTGTGTGTGTGTGTGTGTGTGTGTGTGTGTGTGTGCAGAGGATAAGTAGACGGCAGGCAGTAATGCTTTAAAGCAGAGTTGATTCATTTTTAACGGAATTTTGTAGAGATGGGGGTGTCGTTTTGTTGCTCAGCCTGGAGTGCAGTGGCACAGTCATAGCTCACAGCAGCCTCAAAGTGCTGGGCTCAATCAGTCCTCTTGCCGCACCTCCTGAGTAACTAGATCTATAGGCATACACCATCGTGTCTGGCTAATTTTCTTATTTTTAATTTTTTTACAGACTATGTTGCCCAGGCTAGTCTTGAACTCCTGGCCTTAAGTTATCCTCCTGCCTCAGCCTCTTGAGTAGCTGGGATTACAGACAGAAGCCACCATGCTCCGCTAGTAAAGTTGGATTTAAATAAATGTTTTATGGAATCAAGAAACGTATTTAGAGAAACACAAAAAATTGGGAGAACAGTTTTAAGTAGAAAGTAAAAATAGCATGTTAAGGTGAGAAGAGCTTAGAACTGGGAGTTGGAAGTACAGTTTAGTCTTGATTTTGCCTTTTCCTGGCTGTGTAAATTTGAACAAGTCACTTAACTTCTCTGAGCATTAGTTTGCTCATCTGTAAAACTGAGGCAGGTGGATTAGCTTCCCAAAGGTCCTTCAATTCTTAAAATGTATGATTCTAGGGGTAAAAATTCCCAAAATGTGTTCTATATACATTACAGTCTGCCATTCAAAAACATATAATAGAAACTTCAATTTTAGAGATTTTGAATTACTTCAGTGTTTCTCTCAATGCCTGAGCCCAGTTCTCATCACAATACTCAGCTCTTCCCCATCATCTCATCCTCTGGATTGCCAAGTCACCAGCAAGGCTGCTGGACCCAGGGAGGAAGAGACATATATCTTAACTATCATCTCTTCTCAGGTTTATCTTGTTCTTATAAAAAGCCCTAGTAAATATGTGATTTTGAAATACTCTTAAAGTCTGCTTGCTGAGGCTAAGTCAATTATGGGTTAAAAACAGCAAACAACGTGAGGGAATAGATTTGCAGTTTCACCTGCATGCAAATAATTCATTATCACTTACTACAGCTGTGACTCTATTTTCACAGAATTCAGTTCTCGAAAGGCTCTATTAACCTTACAGAAGACCGTTCCTACAAGTGAAATATGCTACCACCAAGTGGCACTGCCACTGCTACCAGGTGACACTTTATTGATTGATTAAAGACAGATCAGTTGATAAAGGCAAGGCTTCTCTGCAGTTCAAACTGCGATCTGTGCAAGTACAGTAACGTGTTGCCACTCCCATCAAACGTGTAACTCCCATCAAATGTGTATTCCCATACGGTTAAATATCATAAGTAGATTTTAAAATTATTATTATGCCAGACACGGTTGCTCATGCCTGTAATACCAGCACTTTGGGAGGCTGAAGTGGGTGGATTGCTCAAGTCCAGGAGTTCGAGACCAGCCTGGGCAATATGGTCAAACCCCATCTCTACTAAAAATACAGAAATTAGCTGGGTGTGGTGGCACACACCTGTAATCCCAGCTACTCAGGAGGCTGAGGCACAAGAATTGCTTGAACCAGGTAGTGGAGGTTGCAGTGAGCCGAGATTATGCCACTTGCACTCCAGCCTGGTGACAGAGCAAGACTCGGTCTCAAAAACTATATATTAAATTAAACTGAAGTACCATATTTAAAATTGCTTTAGGATAGTGGTTCCCAACTCTGGCTACACATTAGAATCACCTGGGGAACTTTAAACAATTTACCAGTGCCCAAACCTAGAGCCTCCGATTTAACTGCTCTGGGAGGATCTTATTCACCAGAGAATCTTTTTCTCCTTGTTCTTGTGGAGGATAGAGTGTTCATGGCTCTTAAAATTATCATGTCACCTTTTCAACACCAGAATTAATGGAGGCACTTGGAAAAAAATGCTGTGACTACTTCTTCATCCTTCTGACCATTCATTCATTCATCTGCCCATCTTTCTGTATGGGTATAACACTATGTCAAGGAGTGCAGAGAAGACCAAGATAAATATTTGAGTTCTATTAGTAACTCTACTGTCTACAGATGTCTTTATAAACTGCATTAAATTTAAGGAGAACTTTACTGTAGAAACATTCTGATCAGAAAAATAAGCTGCAAAACAGTGACATATACTATTTTGAAATATTCTGATTTTTAAAAATTAACTTTTTAATTGAACTATAACAAATGTATTATAGGAAAGTGTGCAGTTATAAGCACATATTTGAAAAAATTATCATCAGATAAACATAATCATGCACTTCTCGCCTCCCCAAAGGTACCACCATTCTAACTTCTAACATCGGAATAGCTTTGCCTGTCTTTAAATTTTATATAAATGGAATAAAATAGCATACGTTCCTTTTGTCTGGCTTCTTTTTTTTTGAGATGGAGTCTTACTCTGCCACCCAGGCTGGAGTGCAATGGCGGGATCTCAGCTCACTGCAACCTGCATCTCCTGGGTTCAAGCGCTCTCCTGCCTCAGCCTCCTGATTAGCTGGGACTACAGGCACCCACCACCACACCCAGCTAAATTTTTTTGTAGTTTGAGAGGGGTTTCACCATGTTGGTCAGGCTGGTCTCCAACTCCTGACCTCAGGTGATCCACCTGTCTCAGCTTCCCAAAGTGCTGGGATACAGGTGTGGGCCACTGTGTCTGGCCTGGCTTCCTTTTCTCAACATTGTGAGATGTATCCATGTTCGGTATAGCAATAGCTTCTTCATTTTTATTTTTGTGTAGTATCCCATTGAATAAATACTACAATTAGGTATCTAGGAGTTGGGTATACATCAAAGGGGTAGAATGTAGGCCTTTCAAGTTATGGCAATTTGGTACTTGTAATGGAATCACGTTATGGCTTTAATTTACATTTCTTATAGCTAATGAGGTTGTGTTTTTTCGACCATTTTGGTAGCTTCTTTAGTGAAGTGTCCAAGTCTCATGCTTATTTTTTTTTTATGAGCTTGCCTGTTTATTTTAGTTTTTTAAAAAACAGGGGAAAAACAGTACTAGGCACACCAAGAAAGGACAAAGCCACATTCCTACCTATGTTACTAACCTGGGAGGAGAAAACAGGAATAATAATAAGGACAAGAAAAATAGCTTAATGCCTTCCCTAGAACTAAAACAAAAAACCTCCTTCAGGAGTGTGGCACTGGTTGGGAATACAAAAGTATTCAGTCACCAATCATTCTTGCCTGGACTGCAGTCTGGACAGAACCCTCACCCCGATCCCTGAAAACAGATTCACCTGTGAGGTCAATCACTCTTACCCTCTGCAGTAGTCCTCTACTCCCTCTCTTTTGTGTAGACCAAGGCCCTGCTGCTCAGTTATGGGAAGGAGAGTTCAGGAGATGCTAAAATCATACGCTAAGTGGATAATTTCCTTCCAGAGTACCAGTCTGTAAGGATGGAAGAGGAATTGAGGATCCACAAGTGCAGGAAGAACAGATAGGTGAACAGAGAAAATCCCACTTACTGGAGCTGGAAGTGCTTGAGCCTGGTAACCAGCAGTTTGTACTGGGCACCCAGGGGTGCCATGGATGCTACATCTACAAATATCAGTTGCTCCAAGGGTCCTGTTTCATTGGTTGCTTCGGAGGGACATAAGGTACGGCTCACTTCTTGGTAGTTGTAGCTCCTCTGGTATCTGAAGTAGCCAATACAGGGGGAAAAAAATCAATAAGAACAAGAAAGAGACTCAATGACTGATCAGGGAAAGGAGCCTATCTCATTTTGCTTTTCTCCAAATTTGTTTTCAAGTCCTTATGTTTTGATTTTTAGACTGGAACTATCAATAGTAATTTTAGAACTAGTGTTGTTGGTGTTGGGTTGTAGGATATGGTAAAAGGGCTGTGAAGACTGTTTTGTGCTGACCAGTTCACTTAAGTGGTGTCTACATTACGCTAAGCCGTTCTTCAAATTCAATGAGGAATAAATATCCAATTTGAGGGGAAAGCTGTCCTGATAAAACAACCAGCTGATTCCATTTTCCACTCTTCAAGCTGTTGCTAAAATAAGAGTAAAGAAAGCCCTGGAGTCCAAGTCAAAGCTATCAGAGTTAGTATTTTAATCCTCAAATTCTTCAACCTTTAAAAATAATGTTATGTGACAATTTTGCATGCCTTCCAGGATTTTTTTTTTTTAGTGCAATAGTCCCTTGTACACTTCTCCACTGAAAAAAATATAAACTTGAGGAGGGCAGGCACTTCATTGTTTTTCCACTGCTGTCTCTCCAGCACCCACCACTTAATAGTGCTCAATAAATATTATTGAATGAAGAATTAGGGGAAGAGTTACTCATTTATGTTAACTGCTGGACATAGCCCATTGGATGGCTATTGGTCAACCCAGTACCCAAAAGCTACAGAATATCATGGTATGATTTTAAAACGGTAAAAGCTTTTCTAGGTGTTGCCAATCTAGGTAGAGTGCTCATCCAAAAATTCAACAGAGCGAACAGGTCAGGGCATGCACCATGATCAGTATTTGCACTTTGTATGCAGAATGTCTCGACATTCCAAATGTCTGATTTTTCCTTTCGTTAGGGAAAAGATCAGTTAAGTTCTAGGACACTGGAGAAAACCAAATGTAGCAAAGTTGCCTGGGAGAAAACCCACTTACAGTCCTTGGAAGAGCAGAGGAACCTGCCAGGACAGCACCTCTTTCTGCTGGCGAACCACAACAAGGACTGGGTAGTTGAGATTCTCAGAGGAGCTGTTCACATACACCCTCACGGCAGTCACCTGCAGGAGAGGGTAGAAAGAGGTAATGTAAAATGTACATATGCATACACGCACAAGGCACATGCATCCATACCCCATAGCTGCCATATGAGGCTCAGAAACACTATAATTTCTGACATTTTCTTCTCATGATAGATAATCCAAATGTCCCAGATGTTTCTCCTCATTCATATTGTAACCAGAGTGGGTCTCAACTTTGATTGCACATTGAAATTGCATGGGGGATTTTTAAAAAATGATGCCTAAATCCAAGCTGCCAAAATTCTGATTCAGTTAATTTTGGATGAGGCTAAATTATGGAGCCTTCAAACAGCAAGCTGGGGAGTTTGAACTGACCAGGCAACACAAGATTTTGAGAATGAACCCAGAACAGAAAAAGAAAGATACTGATGTGCTTTTCTTCTTATTTGAATATAAATGCTAAAGATACAAATAGCTAAAAATAACAATGTTCACAAAGCCACCCTCCTTCAAAAACAAATCCTACAAGACCTTCAATTGCTGAAAAACTTTAATTTTGGGTTGGTAAATCATTCTGTGTTTCAAATAAAAAATATTATGACCACATTTTATTAAAGCCTAACAGATGGCCTGGTGCTCCCACCAACAATAAATCATGACGCTTCCCCAGCAACAGATATCACAGGGCGGAGTATTCTTCTCTTTGTCTTGCTCTGAGGTATAAATCAATCCTTGACACAAAATGCTTTTTTTACATCAGTAACTCCATAGGTCTTTCTGAATTCGCATATGTCAACCCTATTAAGAATTTAACCCTATTATGGTTATTTTAAAGACAGGAGATTGAAAGTGACTTTGGATCTAGATGGTATTGGTTGTTTTTTTTTTTCAATCTTTTTTTTCAATTTTTTTTAAGACAGAATCTCCCCCTGTTGCCCAGGCTGGAGTGCAGTGGTGCAATTTTGGCTCATTGCAAACTCCACCTCCCAGATTCAAGGGATCCTCGTGCCTCAGCCTTTCAAGCAGCTGGGATTACAGGCGTGCACCACCATGCCCGGCTAATTTTTGTAGTTTTAGTAGAGACAGGGTTTCACCATGTTGGCCAGGCTGGTCTCAAACTCCTGACTTCAAGTGATTGGCCCACTTCGGCCTCCCAAAGTGCTGGGATTACAGGTGTGAGACATTGTGCCTGGCCTTCTTTCAATTTTTATAATACCATAGGCAACATGGAAGAGAACAAAATAGAAGAGAGATAGGGTAAAAACAACAACAAAAAAATTTGATCTTCCACATGAGATTTTGTTTTTCTAATGCCTTAGTATTCTCTTGAAAATTTCTTTATTAGGAGAAAGAAAATAAAACAAGAAAATCCTGCAATTAAGCCCTAATGATCTGGGCATTCAAAATGTAAATTGGGAGGAAACAGAATAGCATAGATGTCATATACTGCCATTTGGATATCTCATATCATTCTCCTTAATCAAGCCACTGCATTGCTTTTTAAATGTTAAAATAGCCCAAGAGTAACTTACTAATTGGATAGGAAGTGCTCGCTCTGAAGGGAGAGTTTTCTTGTGCCTACACCCTACATGTTTCCATGGAAATTATGCTGCAGCTGAGAATTGCCACATATCTCTACTGAGACTTCTTTCTGAAGCTCTGAATCTTCACAGGCACCTCATACTCAAAGTGTCTGAAATGGAATCCATCACTCCCTTCACTCCTAACTTTAATTTCTTCTGAATTCCCTTGCTTGTTGAATGGCCCCACCATGCAGCCATTCGTCTAAGCCTGAAGCTGGAGATTCATCCTTGATTCCTGCTTCTTTAGCTCCCTTGCTTCCATCTCCTTAATACTGTTCACACCCAGACCCTCCTCTCCACCCGGAGTGACACTCTCTCAGTCTTGCATCACAGTGACCTTCCTTGATAGTCCCCTATCTGGTCTTCTGACCCCAGGGCTGCACTTGCTAGGAGGGCAGTTTCATCTGTCATTCCTCATTCCCCTTCAGTGGCTCTGAAGAGTTTTTGGATTTACCCCAAAGTAACAAGAATACTATAATGAGTGCTCATGTACTTATCCAGTTTTAATAATTATTAACAAATATATTTAATTTATACCTCCTATCTCCCATATACCCCCACCACTGGATTATCTGAAAGTACACACCAGGCCAGGCATAGTGGCTCACGCCTGTAATCTCCTTTGGGAGGCTGAGGTGGGCGGATCACCTGAGGTCGGGAGTTCAAGACCAGCCTGACCAACATGGAGAAACCCCATCTCTACAAAAAATACAAAATTAGCTGGGTGTGATGGTGCCTGCCTGTAATCCCAGCTACTCGGGAGACTGAGGCAGGAGAATTGCTTGAACCTGGGAGGTGGAGGTTGCAGTGAGCCGAGATCACGCATTGCACTCCAGCCTGGGCCACAAGAGCAAAACTCCATCAAAAACAAACAAACAAACAAACACACCAAAGATTGTATCATTATCTGCACCACAGTTCAGTCTATATCTCTAAGGCATGAACCCTTATCTTTTTAACTTAAATACAACACCATTATCCGATTTGATAAAATTAATAATCTTAAACATTATTTAAATTCACATAGTGTTTGAATTTTTCAATTGTTTCAAAATGTTTTTTCCAGTTAAAAAAAAATTGGGCATGAACAAGATCCGTTGTATTCGAACATTCTATTTGGTTCATATGTCTTTTGAATCTCTTTTAATACGAAGGGTACCCTTTCCTCCTTTTAGGGGACACTTGTTTGTTAAAGAAAGCAGCTCACAAAACAACAATACAAGTCTGTAGAAGAACCCACATTCCAGATTTTGCTGATTGCACCATGCAGTGTCATTGAACAGGTTTTATTGATCTCCTGTATTGCCTGCAAACTGGTAGTTAGATCTAGAGGCTTCATTAGCTTCAAGTCGTCAAATTTCTCAATCTTTTTCCTGGATTTTGAGTCATAGTCAAGGAAGTTTTCATCATTCCTAGTTACTGAAGAATTTGCTCATGTTTACTTTTAGTATTTTATGGTTTCATCCTAAAAATTATTTAAACCTCGAATCCCTTCCAATCAATACTAGTATGTGGTATAAGGAGTGATTGCAATTTTATCTTTGTTTCATATGGCTCTCCAGTTATCCCAGCATCACTTACTTGAAAGTTCATCTTTTCTCCATGGATTTGAATCCCTCAAGCCTCTTCTTGCTCTCTTCTGTGCCTTCGTCTCTTCGTTTCTTTGCCTACCAGCGCTCCCACTGCCTTGTCATTCCCAATTACTGTCCCTCAGTGTCGACTGGCCTTTGGATATCTTCCTCATTCTTAAAGTCTTCCTTGGGGAAGTCTTCCCTAACATTTTCCTACCCTACCAAATAGGTGGTGACCCTTCCTTTTGCGGGGGTGCTGTGTGGCCTCTAATTACCTCTAGATGGTGTCTCTACCACACATAGCATTCTTAAAATGTAGTCAATTTTATTACTTTTTCTTGGCCATTTCTTTTATCACTTAAATCGAGATATAATTCATACATCACACAATCCATTCTTTTAAAGTGCACAATTCAGTAGCTTTTAATATATTCACCAAGTTGTGCAAACATCACCGCTGTCTAATTCTAGAACATTTTTCTCACCCCAAAAAGAAACCTGTACCCATTGGCAGTCACTCCTCATGCCTTCTTTCCCCCAATCCCTGGCAATCACTAATCTAATTTTTGACTTTATGAATTTGCCTATATTTCAAGTAAATGGAATAATGTGCCCTTCTGTATCTGGCTTATTTCCTTAGCATGATGTTTTTAAGGTTAATCCCTGTTGTAGCATATATCAGTACTTTATTCCTTTTTATTACTAAATAATATTCCATTTCATGTGTATACCCCATCATGCTTATTCATTCTTCAGTTGATGGACATTTGGGTTTTCTCTTTTTAGCTGTCATAAACAATGTTGCTATGAACATTTGCATACAAATTTTCATGTGAACATATATTTTCAGTTCTTTTGGGTATATGCCTATGAGTAGAATTGCTGGGAGAGATGGTAACTATGTTTCACTTTTTGTAGAAATGCCAACATGTCTTCCAAAGAGGTAGTCATTTTACATTCCAATAATTTACCTAGCAAGCAATATATAAGGGCTCCAGTTTCTCTACATCCTTGCCAACACTTGTCACTATCTGTCTTTTTGAATATAGCCATTCTAGTGGGTGTAAAGTTGCATCTCACTGTGGACCATATAATATTTCAACTGCTAGTTTACCTCCTTGGCTCTTCTAGGAAGATGCAGAGTTTATCTTTGGCATCCTGAGTGCCTGGCAGAGTGCATTAACTTAGAAGCAGGCTGACTTTTGAGGCTGTAATACAGACACTCACCAGGATTATATAGCATGTGTTTTTAGAGCACACTTTGGTTTGGCTTAAAATCTATAGTTGTCAGAACGGAGATAAAAACCTACGGAGCTTGTCTGCCTCCCTTTTTTCACCTAAGATGCAACCTCTTCCTCCCTTCTTAAGAACTTAATGTCAGACAGGATTTCCTTCAATCTTTTCTTCACACTTTGATCTAAGGCAAAGATTTTCAAATTTTAGTCTGCTTTTTAGCAAAGCAAATCCCTCAAGTCAACCCCTGGCATTTCTAGCTCAGCAGATCAAGAATAGAACTTACAAATATAAATTTTTAACAAGTGGCTGGGGGATTCTGATTTACACAGGTGGGGACTACACTTTGGGAAGGATTGTTCCAAAGAAACCATATAATGGATAGTTCCATTTGTCAGCAACTTGCCAACTGCCCATTATTTGAGATGTACATCCATGAGATCACCAGTGTCAGAGTTGGTCTGGAAGCTGGTGTTTGTTGAGGCTGACACTGGACTGGCAGAACAGATGTATCACTGCCTCGTTTATCCCACTTCACTGTTCATCTCCACACCCTCATTTTATTCCTGGTCTGGCTTTTGCAAGCCACTTATCTTTTTTATTGTTTAATAATGTTCTTACTAGTCCTAATGAAAACAAACTCAGAGATACTGGCATAATAAATTGCAAAAAATATGTTAGAGTAGAAGATAGAAGACACTGGGCAGTTTTTCAAGATGAACAGATAGTGGATTATCTCCAGGAAAGAATAAAGAGCCCTGATCAAAATTTGCTTTGCCTTTCCCCAGGCTAATGTGCAGCTGAGAAAATTGGATTACATTTGCAGCAGCGAAGAAAGCTGTGTAAAGGCAAAACTAAATGAAGGACAGGGTATTGACCATGCTTAATGGGCCCTGACACCTTGTGAAAGGCCATTTCTAAGAGCTAAGATTTTTCCTCTTGTTGCTGCTTCCTGTTGTCATGACAACAAAAGCACTTTATTACATAAATCTTGTTTGCTTCCTGTGTTTACTACAAGCAGGAAATTGAATTATAGCTAGCTAAGAGAGAATTATTTAAGCACTTACATCTCTGATATTATATCGATCACAGTTATGAAAGGTCTTAAAGCTTGGAGACTCTCCTTTTACTGTTTCAGCATGTCAGTAGTTCAAAATTATAAGGAATACATTTCTGTTGCATAAGAGAATGGAAATGAATTCAATTCAGGAATCTAGTTTATTTTTGCTAAAATAATGAGACTGTAGCCTCTGTTATTTGGAATATTAGGTTACGAATCAGATATTCTTGATTTCCATTATTTAGTACACCATTGTTTTCCTCTATGATCTTGAAAAATGGACTCCACTTGTAAAACAGCTACAATAATATCTGCTGCTGGTCCTTTTTTTCAAATGTTTAACCGTTTGAGTAACTGTGTTGTGTTCGGTTGTGTTCGCTGGGTGTACGTCCGCAGGCGTTTAGGTTCTTTGGCCCTCTCCACTCCCTCCCCTCTCTCCCATGCTCCCACTCTCCTCCATCAAACATTTACTGAGGATTTTCCCCGAGTCAGGAGCTATGGGAGGTGCTGGGGATATTCTAAAGGCAACCCTACCCTTGAGGAGGCTCCCAGTCTAGTCAGAAAGACAAATGGAAAAGCCACCAATAACTGCATAATGTGATGAGTACGACAGTAGCAATGTGAGCAGGTACTGTGGGCACGAAGAGGACAACGTGATTACCCCCGGGGGAATCAGGAAAGCAGCACAGGCTGTTCAGTCGCTTCCTACAAGTTGGGCTCCTCCACATAGTTTCTGCCCCTGTCTGCTGGATGCATAAGGCCTCAAATCACAGTGTACCTTACATCTGGGAAGGCACTCAGGGAGACCATCTACTCCAACCATCCCATGTACAGAGGAGGAGCCTGAGATAGAGGTGATGGCACCTCTCCAAGGATACTCAGCAATGGAAGAATCATGACCAGAACCCAAGCCTGTGTTCCAGTCTCCACGCAGTGCTTGGTCAGAATATTCTGCCATCACTATCTTGAATCCCTGGCTCCACCGAACACAACTGTGGATCATCTATCATTCTCCTATGAAATGAAGAAGCGATATAAACACCGTACAGTTGGAGAAGAGATAAGCCACAGACTAGGGATGTTTGTACATATATAACAGACAAAGTATCAGTATCTTGAATATATAAGGACACATAAAACTCATAAGAAAAAAAAATGACCAATGGAAAAGTGGATTAAGGATATAAACAGCAACTAAAAAGAATGATCAGGCTGGGCCTGGTGGCTCATTCCTGTCATCCCAGCACTCTTGGAGGCTGAGGTGTGTGGATCCCTTGAGCTCAGGAGTTCAAGACCAGCCTGAGCAACATGGTGAAATCCCCGTCTCTATAAAAACAATAGAATAATTAGTTGGGTGCAGTGGCATGCTCCTGTAGTCCCAGCCACTCAGAAGGCTGAGGCAGGAGCACTGTTTGAGCCCGGGATGTAGAGGTTGTCGTGAGCCGAGATTGGGCCACTTATACTTCAGCCTGGGCAATGAGAGTGAAATCCTGTCTCAAAAAATTAAAAATAAAAAAGAGAATGACCAAAGAACCTGTGAAAAGATATTCAGCACTTACGCTCATCAGAAACGTAAAGTCTCACTAGTATTGACAATGCCATGTTTGCAACATGTAGAGAAATAGAAATTTGTATATTGCTAATGAAAATGTTATTTGGTACAACGACTTCAGTCAGCAAGCTGCCAATATCTACTGCAGTTGAAGATGAGTTCATATTACATTTAAGCATTTCCATGACTAAGTTTATGCACGAGAAAACCCTTACATATGCACAAGGAATCATAGACAAGCATGTTCACTGCAGGCATTTGTTGCAACAATAAAATTTGGAAACAACCTAAATGACAACAAAATAAATAACAGAAGCATGAAGAGATAAATTATATTCATGCAATGAAATGCTATACAGTGGTTAAAAGTAAAGGAACTGAAATACAAATCAGTGTGGGTAAATCTCAAGAAGATAAATTGAGAGAAGGAGCAGGTCGCTGAAGGCAACATACTGAATTTCCCCATTTATGTAAACTTTGTAAGCAAGCAAAACAATACAATATTTTTATTTGTATATCTTCAGTAAAATATACATATTCAGAAATGATAACAAATTTAAAATAATGGACTTTAATAATTTTGAAGGATCTGAAATGTTACCCCTTTGCCACAGTGTCATCAAAACTGGGAGGAGACACAAGTCTCCTGGGTTGGAAACAAAATTTTATGACTCTTATCAGGGTAATCAACATTAGCATCACTTCCTCTGGTCCCCAAATACTATGAAGGTGACGAGGATGGGTCCAGATAGATATCAACGTACATGCAGGGGATTGCACTACCGGAGAGGATCCCTGAGCTTAGAACACCCAAGTCTTTTAACAGACAATACGCCTGCCTTCCCTTTACTCCATGGGGAGACATTGTTTGTTTTCTGAAGCTGTTTACTATGCAAATGTATTTGAAATGATAGTATTTTAAAAACTGCAGTTGGCGCCTTCCTGTAAGATGTGCAGAAATCAAGAGAACGTATGAAAGATGGTCTCCCCAAAATGGTCACTTTTGGGGTTGGAGGAAAAGGATCAGGGTGAGGAAAAACAGAAAACAAATTGTCTCTTGATTTCTTAAGCTGAGTATGCAGCACATATGTGCTTGTTACATTATTTTCTATGCTTGTTTAAATGTCTAAAAAATTTCCCAGTAATAATAAAAAAGAAGCTATGATGTGTTTGCCTACTTCTGAGCAAATACCCTCATTTTATAAAGTCTCCTTGTTACAGATGCGGCAGAATCCCAAACACACTCTCATTGCTCTCCTGGCTCATTTGCCATGGTCTACACTTACTCTAGTGTTTGACCTGCTTATGCTAACTTCATAGATCAGATCCCGCCCCCTCCCCCTTCCCCATCTGTCCCTCTTTCCTTCTGTCTCTCATATGCAAATGGAAACTATACTATATTTCAGGATGTGGTGCTGAAGAAGCACTAACTGCCTCTCTTTAGGTCTCAGCCAGCTGCAAAACTTTGCTTTGTCTTTGGCCTCATTCACATAGCTTATTTCTCCATTTTTCTGCCCTGGAAAATAAAATAGCCAGGGGACCCAAATGAAGTTGGTATTATATTGAACAGTAATGTGCAAGCCTTGATTCTGTATCATCAGGTTAGTTTCCTAGGATGCTGTAACAAGGTACCACAAAGTAGGTGGCTTGAAACAACAGAAAGTTATTCTTTCATAGTTCTTCAGACTAGACGTCTGAATCAAGGTGTTAGCTGGGCCATGCTCCCTGTGAGACCTTCCTCTGGATAGAAACCTTCCTTGCCTCTTCCTGGATTCTGTTGGTGTCTGTCACCCCCTGGCATTCCTTGGTGTGTGAATCTCTGTTTGCTCATCACTCCCTTCTCTGCCTCTGTTGTTATATAGCGGTCCCCTGGCTGTCTCTGTCTTCACATGCTGTTCTTTGTGTGTGCCTGTGTCCAGATTTCCCTCTTCTTATAAGTATTTAAGTCATGCTGGATTGGGGCCCTAATGACCTCATCTTAACTTGATCACATCTGCAAAGACAATACTTCCAAATAAGTTCACATTCATCGGTTCTAGGGGTTAGGACTTCAACATATTTTTTGGACAATAAATCAACCCATAATATTAGGTTTGTAGGATTTTAAAGAAATAAATCATTCTCTAAAACACTACCATTCCCTCACTGTCATATTATCTTCAGCTTTTACTTACTTGCTGTTAAATTAACATGGAGACCAGACCTGAAGAATTCTTGAGCAGACAAAGCCAGTTAGGCCTCATAAATGTCCTGAACCTTGCTCGACTTGCAAATATAAGTTGGGTTCACAGGTGCGATGGTTCATGCCTGTAATCCCAGCACTTTGGGAGGCCGAGGCGGGTGGATCACCAGAGGTCAGGAGTTCAAGACCAGCCTGACCAATATGGTGAGACCCCGTCTCTACTAAAAATACAAAAATTAGCTGGGGGTGGTGGTGGGCACCTGTAATTCCAGCTACTTGGGAGGCTGAGACAGAAGAATTGCTTGAACCCAGGAGGCAAGATTGCAGTGAGCTGAGATTGTGCCACTGCACTGCACTCCAGCCTGGGCAACAGAGCCAGATTCTGTCAAAAACAAAAACAAAAGATGAAACTTAAGGCAAACCAATCAGAAGCCAGAAACTAACTTATAGCTCTGTAACTAGGAACTTTCCAGCAAGATAGACCAAGTAAAGCAGTTGTGTAACTGAACCAAGAAAATATGTTCTTTTCTTCATTTCTATTTTCACCCTATCAAAGCCTTCTCCTTGTGTTCCCTTGGCTGAGCCCAGGAAACCACGTCTGGTTTGGAGCTGCCTCATTGATGCATCTCTGTTTGCTCAAACACACTCTTTAAATTCTTATTGTGCTTCAGTTTACTTTTGAACACTGCCAAGCCTCTTCATGGGATTGCATGTCGCAGCTGGCTGACTGAAGATGGGACTTCTGGGAGAGTCCAGTGACTGTTATATAAAAACAGCTGCCCCTGAGCAAAGCAGCCTTGCAGTCCTGAATCCCTTTCTTCTCAGAAGCTAGCAATTCTCATAAAATGGAGCATTTCATCCCAAGCTTTTCATAAATACTGCAGGGAGCTGAGCTACTTCAATCACAATTATACTTTTTTTTAAAAAAAGATAAGCATTAAAATAATTTCTATAGTTATTGATGTGACTGTTGAAGATTCCCTCAGTCTGATTCAGCCTTTAAAACTATCTTCTATACACTTAACAGTATAATAAAGAAAGAGATGTAGACCTAGATTTTATTTCTGGCACTAACACCTACTAGCTAGGTGGCCTTGGACAAATCACTTAAGTTATCTGGGCCTCAGTGTCTTTAATTGTAGAATGGGAACAGTAACACCCAGACTACCTATCTCCCTGGGCAGCTTCATCAGTCAAATGGTGGATGAAGTGGGACTGTGTTTTGTGACTTCAAAGAGCACCAGGGAGTGCAGAAGGCAGAGCTATTTCCATTCCCATCCATTCATTAGTCAATCAGTTATTGACTGTTGTCTACGTGTGGAGACACACTTGTAAGCCCAATCACCCTTGGCAAAAAAATTATACAGTCTATATCATGTAGGATATTAATTTCCTTTCACAGCCTGGCTTCCAGCTAGCCTGGAAGAGTGCATTCATAAAGTGCAGTTTATTCCTTGGGAGCTATTTATTCCCTATACTTTTAAATTCTCAGCATTTTGTACTTAGAGCACTTTTCTAGAAAGAGGCAGTTTCCAGACCTCATCTCACCAATTTCATTATGCCAACAATAATCTAGAATAAATACAGTCATATAAGCCTTCATCCTTTGGTTTATGATCTAGGTTTACATTAAAATGTTCAATTTAATAAAAACATGGGAAAACATTGAAGAGAGGGATAGTCATTGGCAGGCCAAGCATGCAGAAAAATGCACAGTCAGATTCTGCCTACTTTCTGATGAACTTTGTTCAATCAATAAATGTTTGACTCCCTATCCTGTGCCAGGCATTGTTCTGGACACAGGAGATACATTAATCAGCAGTGTACACATAACACTCTTCTCTTCAATATCAGAGGTTTGCAAACAGGCCATTATATTGACATTCAAGTTCCTGTGGGGATTGCATGACATACATTTTGGGGGGAATATTTTCCTAAAGGATGAGTAGGAATTAACCAGAAAAGTAGGAGGAGGGCAGAGCAAGATAAATTTCCAAACAAAGGGGACAATGTAGTAAACATAAGGAAGAAGAGAGATGGTGAAAGAAGCATATTTGAAGAATTAAGAGAATATTAGTTGGCTGGAGACTGAGGTGCATGAAGGGCCATTATAATCCTGAAGAGTGTTATAAATCATATTGGGGCAGTTGGGGCTTTTTATTCTAAGGACAAAATTGTTGCCATGCTCATCCCTGGAAACTCAATGTTGCCTCTGTGGCTGCTGAACAGCTGCTTCCTTGCATTGTTTCCCAAGTCAAAGTCTAGAGAAAACAGGTCTGATTGGCAGCACCTTGGCCACATGCCCATGCCAGAGCTTGGTGGGGGGTAAAAATAAGAGGAGGGATGAGAAAGTCTGTCGTGAAAAGGGTTCTACCTCTAGCTAACACTCATGAAATGGAGAATTTCCCCCAAACACATAAGAATGCTGTATTAATCCATTTTCATACTGCTGTGAAGAAATACCCAAGACTGGGTGATTTATAAAGAAAAAGAGGTTTAATGGACTCACAGTTCCACATGGCTGGGGAGGCCTCACAATCATGGCAGAAGGCAAAGGAGGAGCAAAGGCATGTCTTACATGGCGGCAGGCAAGACAGCATGTGCAGGGGAATTGCTCTTTATAAAGCCATTAGATCTTGTGAGACATCACAATCACAAGACCAGCATGGGGAAAACCCACCCCCATTATTCAGTTACCTCCCACCAGTCCCCTCCCATGACACATGGGGATTATGGGAGCTACAATTTGAGTGGGGACACGGCCAAATCATATCAAACGGGGTTCAGACTGGGCAGTCAAAACATGGCTAAGCTCCCTTACACTTGGGACCCTTTTAATATGCGACAAATAGCAAGACTATCTTACAGAGCAGTTGTTCCATGGAACATACTTTGAGAAATGCTGTCTTGGATATTTTTTAACAGGAACTGGTGTAAAGATATTAAGTCCTGAAGAGTCTAACCAATTCTGGTCTACCTTTGCCTCTCACTCCAAGAGCTAATCGTTTTCTGCCTCTCCAGGTTTCTCAGTTTTTGCATTGGTCTCTTTCCTTTTTTTTTTTTTTTTTTGAGAGGGAGTTTCACTTTTGTTGCCCAGCTGGAGTGCAATGACACAATCTCAGCTCACTGCAACTTCTGCCTCCTGGGTTCAAGTGATTCTCCTGCCTCAGCCTCCCAAGTAGCTGGGGTTACAGTGAGGCACCACCACGCCCAGCTAATGTTTTGTATTTTTAGTAGACATGGGATTTCACCATGTTGGCCAGGCTAGTCTTGGCTTATATTTGCCAGTTGATTTCTGTTGTTTGTAGCTAAGATCCACACATGAACCTATGTCCTCTTTCCTTTTCTGTCGACGTCACTCACAACTCTCAGCTATTTTAGCATCTCCCTGTCTACAGATCTCCCCAAATGTTATTGCACACCTAGATCTCACCACTGTTTGTCCTTATCCTCCAATGTTTATCCCTTTGCTGCACAGATCAATATCGTCTGACTCTCAGAAAGCTATAATTCTTCCTCCCTGGTGAAGGTGGTATAGAGAGAAAAGGGAAGCAAATACAGGATATAATTTAGAAGGTAGGGGAAAAGAAGAAAATACAACTGTGGGCACTCAAATGTTAACTTTTTGGCTCATAACATATGCTCCCAGGTAGGGGGTTATTTAAGATAGATGTGAGTCACTTTGTCCACAAAAGGGCAGTTAAATCTAGAGGGACAGAAATAGTTGGTTAGTCCTGTTTGTCATGGCTTATCTTCACGGCTGCTTAGTGGGGACCCAGAAATACCAGTTCTCAGGAATAACACTTCCATGAAGTAACAGACAGGCTAACTGCTTGGGTCTCCAAGCTGCCCTGTTCCTGGTACAAAGAAGAAACCCAGCATTGATGGAAATAAAACACACACACACTACACACACACACACACACACACACACACACACACACACACATACACACACACACACACACACACACACACACACACACACCCCTATCATCTGTAAACATCTTCCTCTTCACAACTAAAGCTTACCCCCTGGGATCCACAGGGAGTCAGAGTAAGACCATGGTACATGGGAGGCTGTGGCTCTTTAAAACACTAAAGAAAATTCGACAACTTCACAGTTTTACTTAATATCAACCCTACTTGCGTGGTACACAGACAAATGGATGGCTGGACAATTCATAGGGAGAAAACAATAATAAAAAAATCTCATTTCAGTTTTCAGTAATCGTAAGGGAGTCAGACATAATCTTAAATTACACAATCTAAAGACATGACTGTGAAAATATGGTATGATATTTAAAAATTATTTTTATGGTTATTGATAAGCATAGCCAATGTGCTCCTGTGGGCACATCTTGTGATTTAGTTGAAATATACTGAGGAAATACCCTTAGGAACTTAAATTATATTCCTGGCTATGCTTCAAACTAGTACATGATTTTTGGCAAGTAATTTATATCACTGAATCTCAGTTTTCTTCTCTGTTAAATGGGAAGAGATTGGGGGATATAAAAGGCACTTTGAACCTAAAAACAGAAATACCATTTTTTTCTTCTTTTTTTTTTTTTTTTTTTTTGAGACAGAGTTTCGCTCTTGTTACCCAGGCTGGAGTGCAATGGCGCGATCTCAGCTCACCGCAACCTCCGCCTCCTGGGTTCAGGCAATTCCCCTGCCTCAGCCTCCTGAGTAGCTGGGATTACAGGCACGCGCCACCATGCCCAGCTAATTTTTTGTAGTTTTAGTAGAGACGGGGTTTCACCATGTTGACCAGGATGGTCTCGATCTCTTGACCTCGTGATCCACCCGCCTCGGCCTCCCAAAGTGCTGGGATTACAGGCGTGAGCCACCGCGCCCGGCCCTCAGAAATACCATTTGACCCAGTAATCACATTACTGGATATATGCCCAAAGGAATGTAAATCATTCTATTATAAAGACACCTGCATGCATATGTTCACTGCAGCACATTCACAATAGCAAAGACAAGGAATTAACCCAAATGCCCATCAATGATAGATTGAATAAAGAAAATGTGGCACATAGACATCATGGAATACTGGTGTCTTTTTTTCAGCCATAAAAAAGAATGAGATTATGTATTTTGCAGGGACATGAATGGAACTGGAGATCATTATCCTTAGCAAACTAACACGGGAACAGAAAACCAAATAACACATGTTCTCACATATAAATGGAAGCTAAATGATGAGAACACATGGACACAAAGAGGAAACAACACACATTGGGGCCTACTGGAGGGTGGAGGATGGGAGGAGGAGAAGATCAGGAAAAATAACTGAGTTGGGCGATAAAATAATCTGGATGATGAAATAATCTGTACAACAAAGCCCCATGACACAAATTACCTATGTTACAAACCTGCACAGGTACACTTGAACTTGAAATAAAAGTTAAAAGAGAAATAAAATAAAATTTCAAGGAAAAAAAACAATTTTTTTAAAAGGTCCTTTGAGTTCTTAAAATATAGCTACCTCTTTCTTATAGTTTCAAAGGATTTTTATGTGTTTCTTTTAGTAATGGGAAAAAAAAACATAAAAAAGTCTCAAATGCAAAAAGTCTCCAATTATCTTTCTGTAGCTAAAGAGAGTTGACAAAGATAAGCTTGTTGACTTGGATAAAGGAAATGATGGCACATGATATCAACACAAATATATACTGACTGCCTAAGGAACATGTGTACTTCATCTTCCACCACTGGAAGATAAAGTTCTACCACTGGAACGCTATAGCAAAACCTTGATAATTGGGAGATCGGCCCTCTAGCAACTGAGATTATTCATCATGTCTCTGAATCAGAAAGTAAAGAACAAAATTTATCTCTATTCTAAGAAAATAGAATATGCTTGCCATTTAGCAAAGCCTCAAACAACCACAGGATATTGCCCAGAAAAGAGGGAGAATCTTGATGGGCTGACCATGTTAAAAAGAAATTGGAAAGATAAAAAGGATAGGAGAAGCAGAGAGACACAGATACGTAAGGAAAGGGAGTTATAAGAGAATGGTCAAGTTTAGCAAGGCTGGTAGCAGAAGGGAAGGTTGGGAATGGAGATAAGAACACTGAGCACCAGGTGTGGAGCTGCTTCCAAGACTTCGTACCAAGTCAAAGTATAAATGTAAACATGCACGCAATAGTGTAATGCTAAAAGCATAGGGAGATATTTTCAACAAATGATGCTGGAACAACTGGACAGCATATGTAGAAAAAACTCCCATCTAGACAGAGACCTCATACCTTTCACAAAAATTAACCCAAAATGGATTATATACCTAAATGTAAAATGAAAAACTGTAAAACTTCCAAATATAGCAGAGGAGAAAAATCTAGGTGACTTTTGATTTGGTGACAGTTTTTTATATACATCATTAAAAGCATGATCAATGAAAAAATTAATATGATACTTTATTAAAATAAAAACGTCTGCTCTGTGTAAGACACTACTAAGAAAAGGAAAAGACAAAGCTCAGGCAGGGAGAAAATACTCACAAAATATTTATCTGATAAAGGACTGGTATCCAAAATCTACAAAGAACTCTTAAAACTCAACAATAATGAATCAAACAACCAACTTTAAAAATAGGCAAAAGAGCTAAGAAGACACCTCACCAGAGAAGTTATATAGATGGTAAACAAGCATACGAAAATATGCTCAACAACGTTGGAATTTGCAATTAAAGGGAATTGCAAACTAAAGTGATAATCAGATGCCACTATACACTTATTAGAATGGCTAAAAGACAAAATTCTGATACCACCAAATGCTGATGAGGTTGTGGAGCAACAGGAACTCTCATTCATTGCTGGTGGTCATTCAAAATGATACAGTCACTTTAGAAGAAAGACGGTTTGACACTTTCTTACAAAGCTAAACATAGTCTTACTACATACTCCAGCAATCATACACCTAGGTATTTACCCAAATTAGTTGAAAACTTATGTCCACACAAAAACCCACACACACAGTTTATAGCAGCTTTATTCATAATTGCTGAAAATTGATAGCAACCAAGATGTCCTTCAATAGAGGAATGGATAAACACACTGTGTTATATCCAGACAATGAAATTTTATTCAGCATTAAAAAGAAATGAGGCATCAAGCCATAAAAAGACATGGGGGAACCTTAATGTTTTACATATCGCTATGTAAAAGAAGCAAGTAGAAACATCTACAAGTTGTATGATTCCAACTTCTGCCTTCTTAGGGTCCTGGCTAGGCCTGAAAGTAAAATTGGCCTATGATAGATCAACAGGAGAAAAGCATACAAAGTTAATATAAATTTTTTGTGACACAGACACCCTCATGAGGAAATGAAGACCCAAAGACACAGTTAGATTTTAATACTTATATACTGAATTAGACAAAGAGTAGTAAATTGTAAAAATTTGACAAGGCAAAGGGGCCTGGGCTAAGGTAGTTAACTGCAGGGAGAAGCGGCTAGGAAGATAAGGGTTATTCTAATAATATTTGTACAGATGACCTTCTTTCTCAACTTCCCACTCTTGATGATGAGACTGTTACTTTTCTTTTCGTATATAGAGAGTATCTTTCACATGAATTACATTTCCTGCTTTTAAGAAACAGAATGAAGGTCAGAGTGACCTTCTTGCATCTGTTGTTTTTCAAGTGCTTTTAATTCAAGATAGTCAATATGCCAGAGTAGCATATTGTGGAGTGGCATGTTCTGAACTCCTTCACAACTACATGACATTCTGGAAAAGGCAAAACTATAGAGACAGTAAAAATAAAACAAAATCAGTGGCTGTCAGGGGTTCAAGAGGAGGGAATAAAGGATGAATTAGTGGAACACAGAATATTGAAAATTAAATTGGCCTAAGATAGATCAACAGGAGAAAGCATACAAAGTTAATATAAATTTTTTGTGACACGGACCCCCTCATGAGGAAATGAAGACCCAAAGACATAGTTAGATTTCAATACTTATATCCTGCATTAGACAAAGAGTAGTAAATTGTAAAAATGTGACAAGGCAAAGGGGGGTGAAACTATTCTGTACATACCGTAATGATGGATATACAACATTATGCATTTCTCAAAATCCATAGAACTGTGCAACACCAAGAGTGAACCCTAATGTAAAATAACAGATTTTTAGTTAATAATAGATACATATTGGTTCACTATTAGTGTACTTCAATAATTCAAGATGTTAATAAGGGGGGAAATTTTACGGGGGTGGTGTGGAGAGAAGGTATCAATGAGGAAGCAAATGAAGTCAAAATACTTTAGAATCCTGGGTTAGGCAGAGGAAGGGGTAAACTTGTATACCCTTTTGAAGGTCCAGCTCTAAGTACTCCAGCTAACCAGAGAATGTTTTTACTCAGGACAACATATTACTTCATTATTAACTTTAATTTTGCCATCATTTTCAGAAATAAAGTATTTTATTCAAATGCTTAGAGTTTAACCAAAACTTAGGTGGTCCTCACCTTTAAATAAATCGTACTTAACTATTAATAACTATGTATTATCACCCCGGGCCAGCCTTGAAAACAACTGTAGAAGGCTATGTCCAAAAAAAGTTTCTTAAAATTTTGATTTGAGAAATAGCTCCTAAAATGCTTTTCAGTGGTCCAAATAGGGAGAAAATTTCCTGGTGGTTGGGAGCTGTGACAGGGAAGTGAATTATAAATAGCTTTCTTACTAGAAAAGAAGGTGTATATTCAGCTTTCTCTGGACACACTTTTCAATATAAGATACCTTTAAACCAACTTCACTCTTCTTGTTCAACTTGCTGAAAAATGCCCTGTTCAGTCTTGTACAAAAATCAGCATCTCATGTCCTTCTTTCTAATGGCAAAGTCAATTTTTTTTGTTTATTATTGTTAAAACAAAAAAAAAAAAAAGAAAGAAAAGAAAAAAGAAAGAAAGAAAACTGAGGGAATGAAAATTCAAAGTAAGGAATTATTAATTATTTCAACAATAATTTTTAATTAATTTTATTATAAATAACATTCAATAAATAACTTACATTTGCTGTATAACACTCAGCTTTAATTTTCCCTCTACAGGAACACTCTCTTTTTTAGAAAGTTTTTTGCTTTTATTATTTTTAATTGACACATACACATTGTACATATTTCTGGGCACAGTGTAATATTTTGATACATGCATGGAATGTGTAATGACCAAATCAGGGTAATTAGCATATCCATTACCTCAAACATTTATCATATCTTTGTGTTGGAAACATTCAAAATAAGCTCTTCCAGCTGTTTGAAAATATATAATTCGCTGTTGTTAATTATAGTCATCCTACAATGCTATAGAATACTAGAACTTATTCCTCCTATCTAGCTATAATTTTGGGTCCTTTAACCAACCTTTGGCTATCTCTCTCTCCCACCTACCCTTTTCAGCCACTAGCAACCATTATTCTACTCTGTACTTCTATGAGACTAATTCTTTTTAGCCTCCACATATGAATAAGAACATGTGGTATTTGTTTTTCTGTGCCTGACTAATTTCACTTAACATAATGTCCTTCAAGTTTATCCATGTTGCTGCAGATGACAGGATTTCATTCTTTTTTAAAATATCTAAATATTATTCCATTGTACATGTAGTATTCTATTATGTATTTCACATTTTCTTCATTCATTCTTCTGTTGATGGACACTTAAGTTGATTCTAAATAGTTCAGCTATTGTGAATAGTGCTGCAACAAGCATGGGTGTGCAAATATCTTTTTGACAAACTGATTTCCTTTCCTTTGGATATATTAGTCAGTAGTGAGGTTGCTGGATCATATGGTAGTTCTATTTTTAGTTTTTGAGAAACCTCAATACTATAATGACCATACTAATTTACATTCTCATGAACAGTGTGTTATGAGTTCTCTTTTCTCTTCATGCGTGCCAGCATTTGTTGTCTTTTTGATAATAGCCATTCTAACTGGGGTAAGACACTATTTAGATGTGGTTCTGATTTGCATTTTCCTGATGATTGGTGATGCTGAGCATTTTTTTCACATATCTCTTGAACATTTGTATGTCTTCTTTTGAGAAATGTCTATTCAGCTTATTTGTCCATTTTTAAATTGGATAATTTGTTCTTTGCTGTTGAGTTGTTTGAGTCCTTATACACTCTGGATATTAATCTTTTGTTGGATGAATAGTTTGTGAATATTTTCTCCCATTCTGCTGGTTGTCTCTTTACCCTCTTGGTTGTTTTCTTTGATGTGCCAAAGCTTTTTAGTTTGATATAATCCCATTTGTCTATTTATTTTTGCTTGTGTTGCCTATGCTTTTGAGGTCTTCTCTATAGAATTTTTGCAGAGACCAATGTCCTGAAATGTTTCCCTGTGTTTTCTTCTAGTAGTTGCATAGTTTTCGGTTTTACATTTAAGTCATTATTTTATTTTGAGTTGATTTTGTATATGGTGAGGGAGAGGGGTCAAGTGTCATTCTTCTGCATATGGATATCCAGTTTTCCCAGCACATATTTTACATATGTGGATTTATTTCTGGGTTCTCTATTTTGTGGAATGCTATCTTTTAACATGAAAGTCAATAGCTTCCCTACATAAACTACTTTTACACATATTTTTAGAAACTTATTATATATGAAAGCCAAAGGATCTTTGAGGACTTAATAGAATACAATGTTGTTCTTATTGCTGACTTCAGTTTTTAAGCAAAAGACAAATTTTCAGGTGTTTTTGTTTGTTTGCTAGCATAGCCAACTAATGTATTAAGAAAACTACAAAGTTTTCACTTTCAAAATATCCAAGAAAAGAAAAAAAGGAATGATTATAAATGTTGGGTTTTTTCCTTTGGTTTTTATGTATGTGTGAAATAGAAAAGACTAATTATATCAACTGGCAGATCCATGATATGTTTCATATTTTCCTTTTCAAATAAGCACAAAAGATAGTGAGGCCTCATTTCAAATAGCTCATTACATGTGCTTTTGAATCATTAATGCACATGTAATGAGCTGGTGTGTTGACATGAAATTTCTGTTAGCTCCAAAGTTAGACAATGTAGGAAGAGATGGTTATCATACTCTGGGGAACTGCATGGCAACATGTGATAACATGAAAACTGTGTGATTATTTCTATTTGAAAAGAAGAAAGAAATGCTGGCATCTTCCAGTAACAAAGAAGTTTCAAGGTATCACAAGTATCTTCAAGACCAAGTATCTTGGTTTTTTAGATTCAAGTCCACAGAGAGAAAGAAATGACATGGAAGATACTTCAAGTAACAAGCTGAAACCAAAAGCAAGAAAGGAAGAAAGGCTGAAAATCTCTATACATTGTATCAGATGCTTAAAATATCTCAGAAGGGACCATCACAGCAGTAAAAAAGTAAAACAAAACGACAACCAAAAAGCCAAACTCAACATGATAGCAATCTTATTGACATGGTACTCAGCAGGAATGCCAGCAAGGGAAAAAAGGGAACTGGAATATAAGTTCAGCACATGTGGCAGGATGGATGGAAACAAAACAAACCAAAATAAAATCACTTCCAAGAAGTGAAGAACTCTACGGGAAATTTCTAAAAAGGAAGAAAAAAAATAGTCTTAAAGAAACAGTAAAATTTTCATTTGCTTCCTTTTATGAGACAAAGAGTTAGAAATGTTCTTTTCGGCAAGAAGCTTATTCTACTTGTCTATAGTTAAGAAAAAGAATTATAATCTGACACATTGTGGAAAAAGAACAGTGATTCTTAATGCTTCAAGAAAGGTTAAAAACACAATCCTCTTATCAGTAGGGAAAACAAATTAAGTGGGAGAACAGGATTTGATGAAGGTCTCCAGGTAGCGAAGGGGATAAAGACACATGTCCCGGGCCGGGCGCGGTGGCTCACGCCTTTAATCCCAGCACTTTGGGGGGCCGAGGCGAGTGGATCACGAGGTCAAGAGATCGAGACCATCCTGGTCAACATAGTGAAACCCCGTCTCTACTAAAAATCCAAAAAATCAGCTGGGCATGGTGGCGCGTGCCTGTAATCCCAGCTACTCAGGAGGCTGAGGCAGGAGAATTGCCTGAACCCAGGAGGCGGAGGTTGCAGTGAGCCGAGATCGCGCCATTGCACTCCAGCCTGGGTAACAAGAGCGAAACTCCGTCTCAAAAAAACAAAACAAAACAAAACAAAAAACACATGTCCCCTGGTACCCTATCCCATGCTCACCCCCAGTATTGCTCTGCCTCTTAGTTGTTTGTTTTCCTTGCCTAGGTAAAACTAAAATGTGTTTACTGTGAAATATTGGAAAAATTCATAAAAGTTCAGAAAAGAGCATTAAAATCTTCTGCAATCTTATTCCCCAGAAATAATGCAAAGTTTATCATATTTCAGAAACCACTAACGAAAACTTATACTATAGAAAATATCTTGAGAACTCAACAGTCCATGACTTGAGTAAAACTGTGGACCTAAAATGAGGTACTCAGGAGTCTGCCTTAGGTATCACTGACACAATTTGTTTCACTATTCAGGCTTTCAGTTTTTCATGAAAAAAAATTATGTACTTATCTCTTTAACTCTAAATTCAAAACTGATAATTAGTAAACATATTAAATGGTCTAGGACAGATTTGCAGGTGGCCCAAAAGATAATCTGGATGATGAAACCCAAAAGATGATGGATGACAACCAATCATGTCATCTTTCCTTGTGGTTCCCTGAAAGTCACTGAAATATAATTTTACTAGTGATGGGGACAGGAGAGAAGAAACCTGCTTTCTGTGTTAGAGTGAGAGAGCTTCTTATCTATACCCACTATATAAAATACTTAGAATAGTAGGTTGTTTATAACAAGATTTTAATGTAAATGAAAGCAATAATTAGATCAAATAAGAATCTATGTGCCCATACTGATATAAATAAAAGAAATAAGTAAATACATAAATGAGAAAAGAAAAATCTCTTTCTTACAGTAGAATGTTAACTAATAAATGTAGAAGGAACAATGAATCAGAAGATCACTAGTGGGAAACCATCATAGTAAAATCTAATTCAGGCAAGAATAATCAATGGATGCTAAAACTAGTTGTTGAAAGTTTGATGAGGCATAGACTATTTACACAGTATCAAGGTATTGCTTCACAAATGGCCTCTTTTTTTTCTTTTTAAGAGATGGAGTCTTACTATGTTGTCCAGGATGGAGCGCAATGGCCCAATCTCAGCTCACTGCAACCTCCGCCTCCCGGGTTCAAGCAATTCTCCTGCCTCAGCCTCCCTAGTAGCTGGGCTTACAGGTGCCCACCACCATGCTTGGCTAATTTTTGTATTTTTAGTAGAGATGGGGTTTTGCCATGTAGGTCAGGCTAGTCTTGAACTCCTGACTTCAGGTTATCCACCTACCTCGGCTTCCCAAAGTGCTGGGATTATAGGCATGAGCCACTGCACCCAGCCCACAAATCACTTTTTAATTATAAAAGGAAAATAGTAACTCAATAGTGGAGAAATCTGGAAGAAACCATCTTAAGTAACCAGGGTTAACCACACTAGTAATAGGAAAACACAATATCATGTGCCTCTGATATGATGCACTAAGGATGCAATGTCAGTTCTGTGTGTTCTGTCAAAAATGTATAGCCTGGATCTAATAATGAGGAAACATCAGACAAATCTGAATTGTGAAACATTCCACAAAACTGGCTATACTCTTCAAAAATGTTGAACTCCTGAAAGACAAAGAAAGAACAAGGAAATGTTCTAGATTAAGATTAAGGAAACTAAAGACTCATGACAATTAAATGCAATGTGTGTTCTAGGATTGAATCCTGGACCAAAAGGGAGAAAAAAAACCCTTTGCTTTAAAAATACATTATTGGAAAATTGGTGAAATTTGAATAAGCGATATAGATTAAATAGTAGCATTTTATAAGTGTTAATTTTGTGATTTGGTAACTGTTTAATGGCTATATAAGAAAATGCCCTTATTCAAAAGAAATATACATGGAAGTATTTAGGGACGAAGAAAGAGCAGCATGCCTGCAACTTACTCTCAAGTGTTTCAGAAAAAATAATTTACTTATAGGGAGAATGAATAATAAAGCAAATTTGACAAAATGTTAATAACTGGGAAACGAGAGAAGGGCATATCGGTGTTCTTTATACTGTTCTCACTTTCTTGTAAGTTTGAAGTTATTTCAAAATTTAAAGTTACAGGAAAAGAAGCAACAAATAGAGAATTCCGTGAAGATAGTGTCAGTAGAAGCACACATTTTTGAATCTTTCTGAATAGCCCCTGTGGAAACAGAACAACTGGGATACAGAACTGACATTCTGTGGAGAACATCTAAAAAAAAAAAAAATCCCAAGTTGACGAGGTATCCCTAAAAACCCCAAAACACGAGTGGGTGGCAAGTTATCAACAGCTTCAACACCTCCATAGCAGTGGCAATTGTGTGGGTGGAAGCAGAGGAAAGGCATGGAGCTTTGATGGCTCTAAGAATCAGAGAACCCTAAAATCCTTCCAATGTACTCAGTGAGAAGATTGCAGGGCCAATCTGAGAACAGCAGTTGAAACTGTGGAGGGTTTTGGAGGCTCCAATTTTTGGGTAAGTGTAAGGATGCTTCAGGAGGTATAGAACATTCTGGAACAGTGTTGGCCTCATGAATTCTCAAAATGAACTCATTGGGTCAGACATGGTGGCGCTGTAATCCCAGCACTTTGGGAGGCTGAGGTGGGCAGATCACCTGAGGTCAGGAGTTTGAGACCAGCCTGGCCAACATGGAGAAACCCTGTCTCCACTAAAAATTTAAAAATAAGCCAGCTGTGGTAGCACATGCCTGTAATCCCAGCTACTCCAGAGGCTGAGGCACTAGAATTCCTTGAACCTGGGAGGCAAGGGTTGCAGTGACCTGAGATTGTGCTACTGCACTCCAGCCTGTGTGACAGAGCGAGGATCTGTCTCAGAAAAAAAAAAAAAAAAGCAGAAGACACATGAAAGACTATGCTTTTTTTCTCTTTGCTGTCTTGGCCATGTGAGGACACAGCAAGAAGGAATTTGTCTATAAGCCAGGAAGCAGGCCCTCACCAGACATGGGATTTGACGATGATGGTCTGTTATATCAACCTAGATGGACTGAGACAATCCAATCATTCAGAAAATGTGCTAATGAGGTGTTCCTCTAACAAGCAGTAGTGCAGTTCAGCAAAAGGACGTGGGAGGACAGCAGAGGAGGCTTCTTGGTCTCAGTACATAAAGAATAAGCATTCCTATACGAGACAGGGAGAACTCAGGCCATCATATCAAAGTTTTACATTCTTCCATGTAACTAGTAATGCATGTAGCTAGAAGTTACCACTGGAGTGTTCACATGGGCATTTCATTGTTCGTAAGGACTGGGTAGGCTTTTTGAATCTGGATCCAAGAGACTGGTTTAACTGGTTCTAGGTATACAATTACTGGTTTATATTAACAAAGCTGAAGGTTGTTCATTGGGCATGGAAAAGTATAGTATATGTCATTAAAAGATAAACACCTCAGTTAATAAATGAAATAAAAGAAATATTTCCAGGGAAATATTTCAAATTTAAAAATCTATGGCAAAGTAAATTCTTACGGGGAAACCTCAGAGAAACCAGCTTGTCGCACAGTGGTTAGATTTTATTTAAGTGTTTCTTATCACCATCTAGCTCAAATAGAAACATCTGATTGTTGCTGCCCCCTGTCTTTACAAGGGTATTCTCATTTCCCAGTAAACCTGCATTTGTGCCCTCTGTCCCAGTCAAACATATCCCTGGCAACTTTCCCAACAAGGTAATTTCCTTCTAGTCTGGCTGAGCCCTGTGGTTACGGAATACCCTGTTTGCACAGTACAGCTCTTCTCTTCTTAAAGAGAGTCTCCAGACACTTCCCTCCAGAGAAATGAAACGAATTCAGGATCTTGCCTAACCTGCACCTCCAATTGTTATTTTCATCATTCTTATTTAAAGCAATCACTCCATTCTCTCAGTGACTTTTTTAAAGGCAACTTCATATTTACATTACACTATGCCTGGAAGGCATATGAGACTTTTCCTGGTGCTGAGTTCAGCTAACTAGTATGACACAAGCTTGGCTAAAAGTTCTCTGGGACAGTTTGGTACAAGAGATACAGTGGCTGAAAGGAAAGATTAGGAGCCATGGCTCCCACAACAGCTTCCTGTATTTAAGCCTAAACTTCGAACAGACTTTCCTCCCAGGCACAGGAAAAATAATGGCAGGCAACAGTGGCTTGAAGAAAAAGAAAAACAAAGATTAAAGCTCAAAAACTAGACATTTTTTCTCCTAAACCAAATTATCTGTTGCACTGAAGAGGGGAGGTGGGCAATGACCCTGCGGGGTAGAAAGACTTACCTTATCAAGACGGTGCAGATTAAAGGAAAAGCAGTCATGTCTAAGCTTCTGCTCCAAAGCTCATAGATCTGGGATCATACATGTCCATTTAGCAGAGTCCCTTAGTGAGTGGGGGATGAGCAATGGGCAAAAATTGCACAACATGGGAGAGTATCAAAAGCTTAGGGGGTGGGGGTCAGCATTTGAGGGGGTGTGAGGGGATGGCCAAGAAGATAGCAACAAACCAGCGCCTGAAAGAGAGCATCACTATCTTGAAATCCCCGTGGTGGCAAATTGTAGAAACAGCATGACCTGGGTTTCTGTTTAATCTATCACCTATCTTGTGCTACGATGTAATTCCTCTATATTATTCCAAACTTTTAGTAAAAATCTGCTACATCCAACAGCTTTGGGTTCCTACAAGAAGGGGCGGCTGGTAGGACAAAAAGAACCAAGAAGAGAGCAGGCCATCAGTAGGAACCGAGAGTAATGGTTTGGCCAGACAGATCAAGAGAATGTCTTCTCTGGAGAAAACAACAGAAATACTGGCTGGTGAGAAGGGGAGGGTAATTTCCTACTACCACATTTGCATATTAAAGATTGGTCCCAGAAAGCTGTAAGATTTGAGGACGTCTGGTTTATATTGTGCATACTGGCATTAAATAATTGAAATTGCACAGGAAGTGTGTTCTTTTTATTTCAAATAATTGAAATTCTTTTTATCTCCTGTTCCCATGGTTCCCAGCTTTGTATTTCTCAGATTGGTAATATTTTAATAACAATTCCAGGGACTGCTTGGGTTGTCAACTTTTATGTCATTCAAAGATATTTTAAAAACTTATAAAATAAAGGACATGTTCACACACACAGACAAAATAGCACATCATAATAGAACAATTTTTAAAATGTGTTTTTATAAAAACCACATTTGTTTTATGAAAGAAAAAAAATTTTTTTTTGAGACCGAGTCTTGCTCTGTCACCAGGATGGAGTGCAGTGGTGCGATCTTGGCTCACTGCAACCTCTGCCTCCCAGGTTCAAGTGATTCTTCGGCTTCAGACTCCTGAGTAGCTGGGACTACAGGCACACGCCACCACACCCAGCTAATTTTTGTATTTTTAGTAGAGACGGGGTTTTACCAGATTGGCCAGGATGGTCTCGATCTCTTTACCTCAGCCTCCCAAAGGGCTGGGATTACAGGCATGAGCCACTGTGCCCAGCAAGAAATTTGTTTTTATCTGAAGTGATCTCACATTTTTCAGACTATTAAATTGAAAACAGTATACATTTCATTTTATTTAGCTTTAGCTTAAAGATATTTTAACCCTTTCTTCACTTATTTGTTCATTTTTGGAAAAAATGTTTATAAGCCTCTTTAAAAAGAACTTTGTTTTTTAAAAGACAGCATATCACTCTGTCCCAGGTGGGAATGCAGTGACAAGCTCTCAGCTCACTGCAGCCTCAAACTCTTGGGCTCAAGTGATCCTCCTGCCTCAGCCTCCTAAGTAGCTGGGACTAGAGGCACCTGTGCCATCACACCCAGCTAATTAAAATTTTTTTTTTTTTTTTTTTGTAGAGAGAGGGTCTCATTATGTTGACCAGTCTGGTCTTGAACTCCTGGTCTCAAGCAATACTCCCACCTTGGCCTCCAGAGTGCTGAGATTACAGGTGTGAGCCACCATGCCTGGCTTATAAACCTCTTATGTGCCATTCACTGTGCTAGGTACTGGAGTGCAGAGATGAACATGACTTTGCCCCTGCCCTCAATATCTCAAGGTTTGCTAGGCAAGGTTTGCTAGGGAAGTCAAGCAGGTGATCTCAAGTGCAAACATCACAGAATACTACGGGGAAAATGTAAAAGCAACAATTCAAAAGCAGATAGTCTGTCTCTAAGCAGAACTGCAAGAAATTCCAAAACTTGATGTCAGGATTTAGTCAGCCACGTAATTTGAGTTTTCTTACCAATGATTTGGGGGAAGCTGAGACTTACTCCAGAGATCACGGAGTTTTCAGACTTTTTTCTGCTCCCAGCCAATCATAGGACTAGGAACACACCTCCTGTGCAATATGTCAGCCAACCGATGGGTACTCCCACGCTAGGTAGAAAGAGGTTGGGTATGTGGGGTTTGGGAGACAAAAACTGCAGGCTCTCACTTGTCTACCGTGGAATGGCTCTGCACATAGCCTCTCTGCTCACTACGGAACACCTAACCTGAAGGTTACTGGAGGACAGAGCAGGGTGAGGGCTGTGCTGCCATGGTGACAGTGCCATAGGATTTGGTGCCAGACTGGAGATGGGGCATTCAGGACACTTCCTGGCTACGCGGAGCTGGAAGATGTCTGGGAACAGTGTTAGGTACGTTAGTTCCCCCTGCCCAATACAAACCACCCTCACTATGTGAAACGTTTTCTAGTTCTGATCTGGAGTGAGAATCAAAGAGGGAGGCATATAGTGGTATCCTAATCATCTGGTTCTGGAATTTTTCTAGCGGGTAGAGGATGCTGGTATAGGTAAAGGATACATAAACACATTTATATGATAAGAAGATCCAGAGGTTGGTACACTGGGGAGTCCTCTCTTTTTCTCCCCATCCCCACCCCTGGCCTGTGCTCCAGAGGTACCACATTAGAGGAAAGAAATGAACTAAATGCATTTTCTTACATTATATAATCTGGGTATATATGTCAAAGGGATAGTCTCTGGAACATTCTCCCCACCCCCAATCTTCCCTCAACTCTTTTCAAAAACAGGTGTAGAACTTTCACACAATTATCCATCCGTATTTAAAATCAAAACCTGGATGGATCAGCCCATGTCTGCAGTTCTCACGTCTTTGCCCGGGTCTTCTGGCGTCTCTGAAACACATACGTGTGGCAATGGTACAGAAACGCAGGAAGTGACTATTGAATACACAGAGGTTCTGCGGCTTCCGTCCATTCTCACACAATTTCCATTTTAGATTCTGAACATCTCTCCCTCCCCATGCGCTATGAAATAGAAGGGTCTGGCTGAATCATCCACTTGAAATGAGGGTTCTTTCCTGCAGGGGACTGGGAACCGAGGTGCGGTCCTTCTGCGCGCTCCGCACCGCAGCCCGCAGCCCTAGAAATCAGGATTTTTCCTGGAGAAAGGCCCGGCAGGGAGCCAGGACCCGCAGACGGCGCGGGGAACTGACGGCTGTGCAAAGCCCAGAAATGCCCGTGACCAGGCCAGGGAGGCGCGAAGCGAAGCAGAGTTGCCCCCAAGGCGTGTTGCGGCAGCGCGGGCAGGGCAGTGATTGCTTCGGAGGAGAAAGGGAACGAACGCCCCCTGGTCCCCGAGGTCTCCCAAGGTCAATTCCCGGGGAACTCCAAAGCAGCGACGTGGCTCTGAGGTCTGGCAAGTTCTAGGAGTCGAGCGAGGGGAGCGAGTGTCTTACCTGGCCGGGCTGGCTGGTGTAGTTGAAGGAGAAGATGTTCTCGGTGCTGAGGCTCACTACCCCGGTGTAGACATGGTCAAAATCAGCGCCCCTGGCAGGGTCCCGGGGGTCGCGGCGAGGTGCTGGGAGCTGCCTGGGGGATTTCGCCGGGTGCCCGGGCGCCGCCGCCTGCAGGAGCCAGGGCAGCGCGCAGAGCAGCGCGAGCATGGTGGGCACCGAGCCTAAGCTCGGAAGCCCAGCCACCCCGGGGAGGGGGCGAGCGCAGAGGGTCCTTCCAAAGCCCCGTGCAGGGCCGGGCGTCGGCTTCGGCGCAGCGCGGGCGATGCTTGGCGAGCCCAGTCGGCCAGAGCTGGCAGCGCGCTGAGGAAGGGCCGCTCATATATTGATGCTGCCGCCTGGGGTCTCCACGGGAGGTCACGGGTGGAGAGTAGCGGGGACAGGAGAAGTGGGGATGGGGGGCTGCTGCTTTTTCCTCCTGCTTCAAAGTCCCGGCTTTCTCATCGCCGAGAATCCCCTACCTACCCAGCCGGAATTTAGACCGATCTCTTCTCCCTCTACCTTAACAACAGCAATAACAAAAAGGCACTGGAGTCATTAAAAAGAAATATCCACTGGTCTCGAAAAGTCAACCTAATCCCACATGGAGGAGGAAATTCGGTCTGTTTCAAATACGGGTGCACCCTGGCTGCAGGAGAAGAAATAGAAAGCAAAAGAGCCCGTCCCCCAAGAGGGTGCGCGAGTTCACTTTCCCAGGCTGCTACCTGCAGAGAACTCCTGCCTGTCTGAACGATGGTTACTCTCTATTCTCCCCTAGTAGAACCTCTCCTCAGACACCTGTTTTATTTCTTTATTACCTCCTACTCTCCAGGGAGAGTCTCACGTCACCACGTTCTCTCCCTCACCATATGTGTATGTATGTAAATATGTACATTAAAAAAAAAAAAAGATATGGTAAAGAGAACAATTTCCAGCACTGCCTGAAGTCTGGTCCCGGAAGTTGTCAAAAACGACTCAGACTAACTAGATTTATGCAGAAGGCATTTTTTTTCCAACCCAGCCTCCTGCCTGCTTTACCATTTCGGTGACTTCTTCCAGATTCCAGGAGAATCCCCAGGATTCTAAATTGCTTTCTTAACGGCAGAAACCACAGTCCATCATAAAAAGGAACTACCTTTCCGGTAAAAATTAGGGGATTAGATTTCAAGAGTTTAAAAGTCAGATAAGGAGCAGGGTGAGAATGAACATTGAACTATCACAATTTAGGTGTAGAAGAGAACTCACAGTTTTATTTCAGCTTCGTTACTTGTATACCAGAAAAAGAATACAATTGTGTTCCACCTGAAGGACCATTTAAAAAGAAGCCACTAAGAAAAAAAAGATCTTGTTCAAAAATTTAAGATTACAGATTAAAATCATAGTACTTACCATCTTAAAAAAGATGGATTTGTTTTTGTTTTTACCTTGTCTAATTCCTTTAATTTCTTAAAACATCAAGAATGAATGTAACACATTTGCTGTAAAGTTTTCTGTGAAATCAGAAAACAGTGCTGATGAAGGATTTAGATGACTCCTTATTACGGCAATTTTCACTTTTAAAGTTTTAAATGTTCTTGGCCAGGTGCCGCGTGGCTCATGCTAATCCCAGCACTTTGGGAAGCTGAGGTGGGAGGCAGGCTAGCTCGAGGCCAGGGGTTCATGATCAGTCTGGGCAACATGGTGAAACCCCATTTCTACCAAAAAAAAAAAAAAAATAGCTGGACGTTGTGGTGCATGCCTGTATTCCTAGCTACTTGGGAGGCTGAGGTGGGAGGATTGCTTGAGCCCGGGAAATTGAGACTGGAATGAGCTATGGTTACCCCACTGCACCTCAGCCTGGGTGACAGAGCAGGACCCTGTCTTGGAAGGAAGGAAGGAAGGAAGAAAAGAAATGTTCTTGAAAATGTATGGGCATATGGGCAAAACTACTCATTCAAAGGAGAGTCTGGGGGTAAAACTTAAAATTGAACGCATTGTTTTTGAGGAGCATAACATAATAATGTCATCCAGAATTTGAATGACTTTAAACTGCTGTATTGAAAAATATCTATGCCTCTTTTCAAAGTTCAACAAAATTTCATGAACTTGAAATTTATGAATGTCCTGGAGATTAGCTGGTGTGACCAGTTCAAGGACTCTCTAAAGATGTAGGATTATGGAGTTCTATGTAAACACTGTAAGAGATGAGGAACTGGCTCTTTCACAAGGCAGTGCCTTCTTTTAGGGGGCAAGTGTCTCATTATTAGAAAGATATTTCATATTCTTAGTTGAAATCTGCCTCTCTTCCACTCACGAGTACTAGTTCTGCCCTCTGGAATCATAGGAATAAACCTAATCCTTCTTCCACATGACAGACTTGTAGGTATTTGAAGGGAGCTATGATCATTCCTTCAAGATTTTATCTCAGCTTTAAGCAACTGAACTAGTAGATGCAATTGGACCAGATCCTTCGTCATAGCATGAAGCCCAAAATATTTATTTTAAAGCCATTTGTATGTAACTATACCTGACAATTTGAGTTATATATTGCAAATCATTCTGTAATATTATCTAATCCTTATTCTAGCCAAAAGTCCTTCAGTGACCTTAAGTAATTAACCTCTCAGGATCACAAGGTTGTTGTCATGATGAAAGAGGGAATAATGTATCTGAAAGTACATTAAAAAGTTTAGAGCATTGAGTGAACGAATACTGTTCATTCAATAGCTGAAAAATAAAATATGGTCCATTAGGCAGGTGGTTTTTTTCTTTTTCTTTTTTAAAGGAATTTTAATTTTTTGTGGGTACATAGTGGATGTATATATGTATGGAGTATATGAGATATTTTGATACAGACATGCAATGCATAATAATCACATCATGGAAACTGGGGTATCCATCACTTCAAGCATTTATCCACAGTGTTACAAACAATCCAATTATACTTTTTTAGTGATTTTAAAATTTACAATTAAATTATTGTTGCCTATAGCTTATTGTGCAGTCAAATACTACACCTTATTCATTCCATTTTTTGGCATCCATTAACCATCCCCACCTCCCTTTCCCAACTCTCCCACTACCCTTCCCAGCCTCTGGTGACCATCCTTCTAATCTCTTTCTCTAAATACCTACAATGTCAGGATTCTCCTGTGGGAGACTGAATATGCAAATGGGCAATGGCCAGACCATAATAGTAGTACAACTCTGACTCACAGTTTCTGCAGCAATCAGCTCAGGAAGCCAAACCACAGCTTTAGCAGCAACCAGTCCAGGAAGTCAAGCGACAGCTGCTGTAGCAAATGGCCCAAAAGAATTAGGACTTGGTCAATGAGTCTATTTCCCAATTTTTTGCCCCTGCTTCCAATTTAGGATCAATCAGAGAAAGTCAAATACTTTCCCCAAACCACAAAACACCCTGCTCCTACTTAGCCTGCCTCCAGCTTCCAACAGCAAGATCCAATCAGAGCATACCTGAAACTTTCCCCTTTTATCACTATGAGGTTTTCTTACTCCCCTGCCTGCCTTGAGTCTCTACCAAACAGAAGTGATGGTGGCCAACTCCTTTGCAGAACAAGCTCTGAATAATTAACCTCTGTTTGTTTTCATTTGTGTGATCTTAACTTGTTTCTGTAGTCTTCTTAAATGTCCCATGGACATACTGTCTGCACTGCCTGTCACCATGGATCCCAGTTCTCTGCCAGGTGCAGTACCCACAAAGGCTTCTTGTGCCTTGCTGCATGCAGCTCGTTGAGTCTGCACTGACTCGTTGGGTCAGCACTGCTTCTGAACTCTGTTCTTTGATTTTGAGTTCTTTGGCTATCTAGTCTCACTTTGGTACCCAGATTTTGTTATCAATGCCCATTTAATTGGCATATTTGGTGGAGTCAGGCTACTCCTTTTCATCCCTGATTTCTCTCTTTTCTGCTTCTGTTTCGCATTATGCTGTCTGGAAGTGTTGTCATAGAGTAGAGCACATGCATAGGGCCTATAGGCCTTTAATTTGAGCTGGTCTCCCAGATCAGTGCGGTTCTCATTTGACTGGCATTCATTAGGAGAAACTTTGCTGTGAGTTACCAATAAAACTAGATAAGATTATCCTCTCGTCTAGATTTTTGTTCTGAGGGTTTGGTTTTGATCCAAAAAAAGCATTCTCTCTGGTGTTACACCTGCCTGGGGAGACAGGTTGTCAGGGATGCATTCAGGGGCAGCTCATCATCAAGGTGCGAGGCTCAAGATGCAAAGTCCACAAGCTTTGTTTTTAACTGTGGCCAGCTCATATGGGGTTATTTAAGTCAGGTTTTTCTACTCCTCTAGGAAAAACTCATTTTTCTTATATGTACACTTATTACAATTCTAATTCTAGTCCCCACTTCTCTAAATGGCATAATTTCACCAAAGATGATCTGGGCCTTCAATGGCCATGCTGGGAAACACTGGACTTAAAAAATTAGCTGAGAAGCTCCTTAGAAAAGAAAGAGAAAATGATTTCTCAGATGCAATGGATAATTTTTGAATTGGTATGCAAAGGCTTGTAAATGAAACTCAGTTCTAAAATTGCTTCACTCTAAGATTCTTTGGTTAAAGCAAATGAGCAACCTGAAGACTTAAACAACAACAAAGTACAGTCGTTTCCTTGGTAAATTCTACTCCTACTCTTTCTTGGTTTCCAGTTGTCTCTCTATGTTCAGTTTTTCCTCTTCTCCTTTATTTTGATCTTTCTTTTTCTGCAGCTTGTTTTTTTGCCTTCCCCTCATGTAGACCCCCTGTCTCCCCCAGTAGTCCTCTTAAAACCCAAAATGCCATTTGCTTCTAAGGATGCATCCCTCCCATGAGCTAGGTATGTAGGCAACTGTAGAATTTAGACCTTGGATCCAAGATGAATTAAGAGCTATCACTGAAGATTTCTCTAAACTCAAAAAGAAGAGCAAATAGTCATAGAATAATTTAGAATTTTGGGGGGTGTCTAAGACCCAAGAGTACCTGAGCTATATCAGTTTGTACATATGTTGGTTGGAACATCAGATACTGGATAGCAAAGACTGACTGAACTGATGCAGAAAGTTCTCTTTCTACAATAAACCTGAGAGTCAAAAAATCCCCCAAAAAAACACAAACACCAGTAAAATAGATCAAAGTTTCAAAGTTTTTTCAGAGTTTCAAAAAAGACATACCTGAAACATTTCCAGAAAAAAGTTGCCTGGACCTCAATTCAATCATGTGAACAAAAAAACAAACAAGATGTAACTATATGAGGCAGTTGGAGTTGGGGGTAGACTACTAGAAAATACCATCTTCTTTTTTTTAGACAGAGTCTCCCTCTGTCATGCAGGCTGGAATGCAGTGGCACGATCTCACCTCACTGCAACTTCTGCTTCCCGGGTTCAAGTGATTCTGGTGCCTCAGCCTCCCAAGTAGCTGGGATTATAGGCGTGTATCACCAAAGCCTGGCTAATTTTTGTAGTTTTAGTAAAGAGGGGGGTTTCACCATGTTGGTCAGGCTGGTCTCGAACTCCTGGCCTCAAGTGATCCACTTGCCTCAGCCTTCCAAAGTGCTGGGATTACAGGGGTGAGCCACTAGGCCTGGCCTAGAAAATGCCTTCTGACAACACTAGTCTTTCTACATTAAACCCTGCCATTTTTGCTTAACTTCTTCCTGGGACCAAACGTAGCACACAAGTGGTAGGTGTTTCAAATAACCCACACATTTTTTTTTCCTATCTCTCTCACTTAACCTTAACCTTTGCACCCTTGACTGAAAAAGATTCCCTCCTGCTTTGTGAAACCATTCCTACAAGTTTAATAGGTAAAGCTATGCTTTGCCTATGGAATCATAATATTAAATGCATACCAGAGGAAAGATTTCTTGAGGTTTCAGAGGATTCTATTTACAATCAAGTCGTATTTGGTTTTTATAGACCTTTGACATCTCCACTGTTCTTGTTGTATATTTCAGGTGAAGATTTGATTCTGTACCTGACGGTCTATGGGCTAAAATTTCCACTGACGTAGAAAAAGTAATTGGACCAGAATCTATTAAAATTCAGATATATCCTTCCAAACTGCTACCCAAACTTTCCCAATATCTCTTAAACCCAGGAGCAAAGAAAGCCTCAAACTTATAGCTGAAGGCGTTATTTCCTAAGGCCTTTTTATAACCTGCACTACCCCTTGTAACATTCCTGATGTGCCAATACAGAAATCAAATGGACAGGGATATTGACTTGTTCAAGATCTCAGACATGCAAACAAAATTGTTATCCTTACTTTTCCTTAGTGCCCAACCCAAATACAATCTTGTCATCAAGTCCTCCTGAAACCACTTGCTTCATTGTAGTGGATAATTGCTCTGCCTTTCCACTGTTACATTACACCAGGATAGTCAATACCTTTTGCCCTCATCTTAGAGGACGACAGAGGGGTTCACTGAAACCCATTTCTACTTTTCCTATGCCCTTAATTAAGAACTGAAAGATCCAAATTTCTCTTGTGATTCAGTTCTGATATGATATATAGATGATCTTCTATGTTGTTTAGAGAAGTTGGTAAAAAGATTCCATTTACTTACTCTCAGCCTTAGGAGAAAAGGGACATAAAGTTTTAAAACACTGAGTTTTGCCAAAACATAGTTCATTTAGGGCAGAGGGAGAGCGTTTTCTTCTAACAGGCTAAATACTATCCAGACTTATCGTAGGACACCAGAAAACTACACTTGAAATGATTTCTAGGTCTAACGGGATGTTCTTGTCAACAGGTGCCAAATTTTCCTGAGATTGTGACACCTCTTTATGAAACGGCTAAGTCTTCAGTAAGAGTTTCTCTCTTATGAGAGCCCAAGTATAAAAAAGTCCTCCTATAATCTGAAGACAGCTCTTCAACAGCCTCCTTCCCTAGGCACCCCTAACTAAAACCTTTGTCTATTTGTGCATGAGTGTTCTGGACAAATCTCAGCATTTTAATTCAACTTCATAGGAACAATCGAAAACCTATCACTTATTATAGTCTCACCCTCAATCGAGTTGCAAATCCAAGGTTGTCTTAGGACATTACCACCACTATAAAACTGGTCAAATCTTCTGCTGAATTAGTTCTAGGCTCTCTCCTTGACCTGATGCTTCCTCATGCAGTACAGACTTTACCACCCATTGAGGGACAGTTAATCTAAGAGTTCTGGCTGCACTCTCCATCTCACATTACTATTCACTGCTGCAGTGCCCTGAATCCTGCTGTCCTCCTCAACTTATCAAAAGAAGGGGAACCTCATGAATGTATTACCTTAGTTAGAGAACTTTAAATACTTTGCTCAGATGTATTAGTAACTCTCATTGAAAATCCTGATCTTGGCTGGATGTGGTGGCTCACACCTGTAATCCCAGCACTTTGGGAGCCTGAGGCAGGTGTATCACCTGAGGTCATGAGTTCAAGACCAGCCTGGCCAATGTGATAAAACCTGTTTCTACTAAAAATACAAAAAAAAGTTAGCCAGCTGTGGTGGTGGGCACCTCAACTACTCAAGAGGCTGAGGCAGGAGGAGAATCACTTGAACCTGGGAAGTGGAGATTGCAGTGAGCCAAGATTGCACCACCATTGCGCTCCAGCCTGGGAAAAAGAGCAAAACTCCATCTCAAAAAAAAAAAAAAAAGGAAGAAAATCCTGACCTTATATTATATGTTATTTGTTGATGGATCATATATCTGGTAATCATTGGAACTCAAGATGGCCATTTGGTGGCCTCAGGTGATTTCGAATGAGTATCAGCTGAATTTCTCCATGAAACTACTCATCATGCTAAAGACAAATTGATTATTACCTTAAATCAATATTGGTGAGGAAACTTTAAAAAGACAGCTGAGATTGTTTTGGGGTTATGTGTTACTTGTGAACAACATAATTCTGGAAAAATTATAAAGGTGAGGCATGGCCAAGAACCAAGCTTCAAAGGCCCTTTGAACGCTTTTAGATGGGATTTGTCTGTTTTCAGAATGGGTTGAATAATTTCCTTGCTGAAAATCTCCAGGCCTTTCAGTCTATAAAATACTGTTTGATTTTATATTTCCAACTGGGGTATACAAACTCTGATAATTCTAAATTTGAATTCAACAGCTTTTGAAAGTTAATGAGCCAAATACTTGTCATCTAAAAAAGACTAGTAGATATCCAAATATGTAACCCCTAATCAACTGACTGAGGCATACAATTTACAGGAACTGTTATGAAAGAACTTAATAAGGATTATCCCTTCTCAAAAATATACTTCTTTTACCACCCACAAACTTTTGTAAAAGTTGAAAGAACCAATGGCATCCTTAAATTAAAATTAGCAAAACTTTCATAAATCCTTGCACTTCCCTGCTAGAGGTAGTCACTCTAGCTCTTTCGGCCATATAATCCATTATCTCTGGGTCATATTAATTATCATCTCATGAACTGCTAACAGGAAGAGTCATGCATTTAGAAGTTTCATCCTGATACTAGATTCTTCCATGCTGCATCCAGATATTGCAAGGAATTCATGTACTATACCCAGTCCTATCACCAACAAGTTAAGGCCACCTTCCTGCAACATCTTCTTACACTGGCTCTTCAGGAGCATCCATCAGGAAATTTCATCTATTAAAATACATATTGGATAAAAAACTGCTCTTGAACTTCAGTGGAAGGAACCTTATCAGATACTGTTAACAACCAATACAGCAGTGAAACTCCAGCAGGCCAATCCTCAACTTTATGTTTCATCACTAAAGAAACAAGCCAGAATTCCACACTCTTGGAAGACTACTTTATAGGGCACCTCGTGCTGAGAATTCTCAGAGATCTTCAAGAAGCAGCCTATCTTTGGCAATAGACAGTTGACTCAAGACCTTTCAAACAAGCAGATATCCTCTTAATGGACAGCTTCTACCCAACACATTAAACGAAGACCCCTAATTCCTCTTTTGTTTTTGACCTGCTTGTTGATAATCATTCTTCCCATTTACTGTAGACTACTGGTTATTTTCTACCATAATCGTCCCTTTTCTCTTTTTGCACCCTCCTTGTTGTCAGATCAGAACATACTTATTCTAACACAATTCTCAGGTTATCCAAAGCAGCAGCCACTGCCATCAATCTTACTGACCGTTGGATATGTTATCCATCACTGAACCCCCAAGATAAAAATGTGTGGATGATTCCAGTCTCATCAAATGAGACCACAGGGACTTATAGCCAATGGCAGTTTCACTTGCACCTACTAGAAAAATCACCTTGAAGACATTAACCCATGACCTTGCTAGTTTCTTTTCTCCCAGAAAAATAATAAAGTACTAAAATCTATTCATCAGATTTTGGGTAATTCTAAATTTGAATTCAACAACCTTTGAAGGTTAATGAGCCAAATACTTGTCACCTAAAAAAGACTAGTAGATATCCAAATATGTCACCCAGCAAATGTAAGGCCTTGGTTGTGACTTCATGTCATAAACATCTTTTTTTCTTGCATTTACCTGTGGTCTCTAAGGCTATTATTTCCTTTGCAGCCAGGACACATTGTCTTCTTTACCTCAGACTAACACTTCATGCACTTCAACAATAGTATTCCAAGAGTTGTCTGTATACAGAGACTCTAATTCTATAAATCACCAAGGTTGAAAATTCTGACTTAGATGCAAACTCCAAAAGGAGGCCACCTTGATTATTCAAGCACTCTATGTGAAGGAATTATTGACTCATTGTTTATACGAACAATCAGAGCTGTCTTCTCAATGCTGCGAATCATACAAATAGAACGAGACTATAAGAAACTTATCATTAACTCTGGCAGAAGTTATTAATGATACCCCCTAAGCCCTGGAGGGAATACAGATCAATGTCAATTCATTGGCATGAGCAGTGATGGACAATTTTACTGCTCTTGATTTCTTGTTTGCTAGTCATGGTGGTGTCTATGCAGTTGTTAAATACACTTCTTTGTGGGTGGAAAGTCTCATAAGTGCTGAGGCAGGAGACTGATGTCTCAGCCAGTTCCTGTTTAATAAATAGAATGTAGAAAGAAGAATCTAGTTAGGAATAGGTGTCATGAGTGATTAGATATTAGTCTTATTGTAACATTAAGTATGAGTAATTAGATATTAGTCTTATTGAATATTAAGCCTTGATTAAAACCTTCTTATACTTTATGCATAATTATCTAGGAACTTCAGGTTGCTGTGGTCAGGGACTGATAAGGGACACTATGAAATGTGGCCATGAGGCAAGAGCATTAATTCCTGTCGAACATCGATTGGTGGCAATCAGCAGAGATAAACTGTTGAATTCGAAAACCAAGCTCTCTGTCACACCCGCATAAGGGTTGCTGGAGGGCATCTAAAATCTCTGCGGTAGTGCCAGTGGTTGGGGAAGCACCCGCTACTCAGCAGACCTTGGAGAGGAACATTCCCTGTCCTTGGGTGAATGGGAGAACGCTCCACTCCTCCGCGCCCTTGTAGAAGGACTGATATCACTCAGCCCAACCTGCAGCAACCCCCGGGCTTGTCTCTGTGTGGTGCTGTGCTGTATTGGTTACAATCTGTGTCTGCTTTCACTCCCTACTTCTGCACTCGGTTCCTTTTTGAAGATAATAAGAAACAGCATAATTTTTGAAGCCTTTGTTCTTACTTGGCAAGCATAACATAAAGTGCTGACTCATCTTGCTGCCCTCTGCTTTGGCTACTTGTAAGTTCTGGGTCCCTTGTTCCTTAGACATGAGATCTGTTTGAAGATTCACCCTACTTACCCTGTCCCCCTGTTTTGTACCTAATAAAAGTCAGAGCGTCCAGACACTTGGGGCCACTACCGGTCTCTCCTCGAATTGGTGGTAGTGGACACCTGGGCCCAAATTCTTTTTCTCTTGATCTCGGTGTATTGTGTCTTTATTTCTACAGCCTCTTGTCTCACACCTGTAGAGAAGGGCTGGACCCTACACTTCTTGCTATGGGAAACAGGCAAGGTAAGACAGGCTAAACAACATCTGAACAAAAGAGCTAATTGGCTCTTCAAGATTGATCCTCATGGCCTTCAGGACTTATTCTCTTGGCCTGGGTTAGGCAACTGGTTCCGAAGCATCTTATGCGGACTGTTAATTATTGTTGTTTATATCAATAGCCATCATGATGTTGGTTCTTTGCATTCTATCTGAAGTTTTGTATGTTTCTGTGCTGCTCTTTCCTCAGTTATCAGGATGATGACACAAGTAAAAGGTCAAGAAAATCTTGCAATATGGTTAACTATGGAGATAGCTGGAGAATCCCCAAGTGGTAAAGATATGGATGGATATTTAGCCTTCCCTAAATTGGTCAAGCTCTTGCAAGTGAGAGAATGACCAAAAAAAAAAAAAGGGCTGAGGCCAGGTATAGTGGCTCATACCTGTAATCACAGCACTTTGGGAGGCTGAGGTGGGCGGATCACCCAAGGTCAGGAGTTTGAGACCAGCCTAGCCAACATGGTAAAATCATGTCTCTACTAAAAATACAAAAATTAGACTGGCATAGTGGTGCACATCTGTAATTCCAGCTTCTCGGGAGGCAGAAGAATCGCTTGAACCCAGGAGTCAGAGGTTGCAGTGAATAGAGATCATGCCATTGCACTCCAGCCTTAGCAACAGAGTGAAACTCTATTTCCAAAAAAAAAAAAAGAAAGAAAAAGAGAAAAGAGAAAGGGCCAAGAGATTGAGGATTCGAAGGACAATCAAAGGACAATTGGACAAACCTCTGCAGCAGTTAGCCCAGAATGGTCAAGACTTGGCCATGGCTGCCAGCTTCCCTACTTCCCCACTTCCCCACCCCTCCGCCTCCCGCTGAAACCAACCAGATATTCATATGACTTATATCCCAGTTTAGGCATCTTAACTTACAGTGGTACTCAAGATGGGTATTAAGGAAAGCCAACAATGTAGTAAAACTACACACACACACACACACACACACACACACACACACACACACACACAGTGGAAATAAATGAAGATCACTCAAATGAGAATAAACAAAGGCCATTTATTCAGAGCTTGATATACATAGTAAGGGATTTTACATTTGGCAGAAACTCAAAGACAGGCAAGGGAGTGGGAAAGGTTTATAGTGAAATAGAGGGAAACTTATAGGAATGCTCTGATTAAGGGTATAGGGAATCTGGATGTGGATTACCAACATGGTGAAACCCGGGTTCTACCAAAGCAGAGTGGCAGGATGTCTTATGGTTTGGGGAGCATATTTGGATCATATTTGGAGCAACCAGAAAAGGCCAAATAAATAGCTTTCTAGAGGTATAACTGACAACCAACTTTATATATTTAAAGCATACCATTTAATAAGTTTTGACACACACACATACAGACGCACACACATGCAAGTCACCTATGTTATATACACACATGTACCTGTGGAACCATCACCACGGTCAACAGAATAAATATCCATCACCTTCCAAAGTTTTCTCACTCTTTTAAGTCTACCTTTACTGCCCCTCCCTGCTCCCTTTCCATTCCCAAGGAACCACTCACCCGCCATCGTTCTATGTTAGTTTTCATTTTCTGGAGTTTTATGTAAATGTAATCGCACAGTATGTACTTAAAATTTGGCTTCTTTCACTCAGCATAGTTATTTTGAGATTTATCTATGTTGTTGTGTGTATGAATAGTTTATTAGTTTTTGTTACTGTGCAGTGCTTTAGAATATACAATAATCTATTCTAATTTTTTCATTCATCTGTTGATGGATATCTGTTTCCTTACCCCAGTGATTGGCTATTACAAATAAAGCTGCTTTCATGGATAAGTCTTTGTAAGAACCTATTTTTTTTTTTTCCCTTTAGTAAAGATCCAGAAATGGAATGACTGGATCATACAGTAGTGTGTTTTAACTGTATGAGAAACTGCCAAATTATTTTCCAAAGTTGTGAAACATTTTACATTCCTACCAGCAATGTATGAGAGCTCCACATCCTCCACATCCTCAATGACACTTGGTATGGTCAGTCTTTTAATTTTTAGCCATGACAATACGGGCGTCGTGTTATCTCACTGTGGTGTTAAGTTGTAGTTCTCTGATGACTAATGATGTTGAGCACATTTTCAGATGCTTATTTGACATCTGCATATCTTGTTTAATGAGGTGCCTGCTCAAATCTTTTGCCCAGCTTTTAAAAATTGGCTTGTTTTCTTGTTGATGAGTTTTGAGAGTTTAAAACACATTTCTGATGTGTCTTTTAACCAGATATATATTTTGCAAGGATTTTCTCCCAGTCTGTGGCTTCTTTGATCACTTAGCAGGTGATTCAAACAGGTTTTTAATTTTTATTAAATCCAATTTATTGATTTATTATTTTATGGATTGTGCTTTTGGCATCATATCTAAGATCCAAACCACATATTTTCTCCAGTGTTTTCTTTTCGGAATGTATGGTTTTAGATTTTACATTTAGGTCAATGACATGACTTTAGTTATTTTTTTTTTTCATATGGTATAGGATATAGATCCATTATTTTGTACATGTATATACAATTATTTGAGAAATATTTACTGAATGATGTGTCCTTTCTCCACTGTATTATGTCTGCACCTTTGAGGAGAATCAGTTGTCCATACATGCATGAGTTTATTTCTGGACACTATCCTGTTTCACTGATATATTTGTTTATTTTTCAACTAATATTATGCTATTTTGATTATTGTAGCTTTATAATAAGTGTTGAAATTAGGTTGTTATAGTAACATAATTTTGCTGTTTTTCAAAGTTGTTTTGTCTATTCTAGGTCCTTTGCATTTTCATATGAATTTCAGAATCAGCTTATTAATTTCTACAAAAAACCTTTTGGGATTTTGATTGGGATTACTTGAATACAGGAGATCAGTTTGAAGTAAGTGACGTTGAACAATATGGAGTCTTCCAACCCATGAATGAGGTATGTCTTTACAAATTTAGGTCTTTAAAAATATCTCTCAGCAATACTTTGTAGTTTGTAATATACAAGGCTTTCATCTCTTCTGTTAGATTTATGTCTAAATATTTAATTTTTTGATGTCATAAAATGCATTTAAGATATTCTATTTCTAATAGTTCATTGTTAATATGTGGAATTACACTCAATATATACATATGTTTTTTTGAGACAGAGTCTTGTTCTCTTGCCCAGGCTGGAGTGCAGTGGCACAATCTCGGTTCACTGCAACCTCCACCTCCTGGGTTCAAGCAATTCTCGTGTCTCAACTTCCCAAGTACCTGGGACTACAGGTGTCCACCATCATGCCCAGCTTATGTTTGTATGTTCAGTAGAGGCGGGGTTTCACCATGTTGGCCAGGCTGATCTCAAACTTCTGGCCTCAAGTGATTGGCCTGCCTTAGTCTTCCCAAGTGCTAGGATTACAGGTATGAACCACTATGTCTGGCCTACACTTAATATTTGTATGTTGATCTTGTATCTTGCAACTTCGCTAAATTCATGTATTAATTCTAACGGAATTTTTCTTTTTGCAGATTCTTTCTTTCCTTCCTTCCTTCCTTCTCTCCCTCCCTCCTTCCTTTCCCTTCCCTTCCCTTCCCCTCCCTTCCTTCCTTCCTTCCTTCCTTCTTTCTCTCTTTCTTTTCTTTCTTCTTTCTTCCTTTCTCTTTCTTTCTTTCTTTCTCTTTCTTTCTTTCTTTCTTTCTTTCTTTCTTTCTTTCTTTCTTTCTTTCTTTCTTTCTTTCTTTCTTTCTCTCTCTCTCTCTCTCTCTTTCTTTCTTTCTTTCTTTCTTTCCTTTCTTTCTTTCGACAGGGTCTTGCTCTGTCATCCAAGCTACAGTGCAGTGGCATCATTATAGTTTACTGTAACCCTGACCTAATGGGCTCAAGAGATCTTCCCACTTCAGCTTCCTGAGTAGAACCCCTGGGCTCAAGTAATCCTTCTGCCTCAGCCTCTCCAATAGCTAGAACCATAGGTGCGAGCCACCACGCCAGGCCTCTTTTTATAGATTTTATTGAGTTTTTACAAAGACATTCACTCCACTGGGAATAAAGACATTTTTCCTACACAATCTGAATGCTTTTCATTTATTTTTTCTGTCTGATGGCACTGACTGGAACCTCCAGTACAATGCTGAATAGATGTAGTGAGACTAGACATTCTTGTCTTCTACTGATCTAAGGAGGAAAGCTCCAGTCCAGTCTTTCACCATTATGTATCACGTTAGATGTAAGTCTTTTGTAGATGTACTTAATCAGGTCGAGGAAATTTCTTGCTATTTCTAGTTATCTGAGAGGTTTCTATTAAGACTGGATATTGGATTCCTTCTTTCACAAAACGTTAGGACACAAACACAATTTAACCAAGTTCTTACCACTTAAAAACCAGGTTGGCCTATTGTCCAGTTTCCAACATTTTGTTTCTTATTTCCACTTGAGACCTCATCAGAATTTCATTTACTGCCAACACTTTGATGATGACCACTTCGGACTGAGACTTTTTTGTTTTTACAGCTCTCCTGTTCTTCTGAGCCCTTTATAGTCACATCCCTTTATAGTCCAGCCTTTTCCAATTATCCAGTTCCAAAGCTGTTTCCACATTTTTAGGTAATTGTTACAGCAGCACCCCACTTTTCGGTACCAATTTCTGTTTTAGTCCATTTGGGCTACTATAATGAAATACTTTCATCTGGGTAATTTATAAATAACAGAAATTTGTTTCCCATCGTTCTGGAGCCTGGGAAGTCCAAGATCAAGGCACTAGCAATTTCAGTGAACGGTGTCCTCATATGGTGGAAGGGTGAATGCTGTGTCTTCACATAACAGAAGGGCAAAAGGGGCAAAAGGACCAAACAGGCTTCCTAAAGCTTTTTTTTTTTAAAGGTACGAATCCCATTCACAATGGGCAGAGCCTTCAGAATCTAATCACCTCCCGAAAGCCCCACCTTTTAATACTATCACATTGGCAAACTGTCACATATAAATTTTGTGGGGACACATTCAGACCATAGGAATGGCTTGTTTACAAGTGTGTTCTTTTATTCCCCAAATTTTGAGGAATTTTCCAAGAATTATTCTGTTACTGATTTTTAATTTAATTACATTATGGTCAGAGAACATATCTTGCATGACTTGAATCCTTTTGAATTTATTGGAATTTGTTTTGTGGTCCAGTTTATTGTCCATATTCTAAACTTTCTGTATATGCTTAAGAACCATGTATGTTCTGTCAATTGTTGGAGTGTTCTATAAAAGTCAATCAGGGTAAGATTGTTCAAGTTTCTTATAAACTTGTTGATTTTCTGCTTACTTGCATTATAAATTATTCAGAAAGGGGCACTGAAATCTTTGACTATAATTGTGGATTTTTCAATTTCACACTGCAGTACTATCAGTACAATCTCTGACAATGTGACAATCTCTGCTAAAAGGCAGAAAGTTTAGGCAATTTACATTTAATATGATTCATGATATGAGTCTGTCATCTTGCTATTTCTTTTCTATTTCTCTATTTTCTTAGTTTTTTCTTGTTTTATACTTTTAATCAAGTATTTGTTTCATTATCCTTTATATGACTTTTGTAAGCTTTTAACAATAACTTTTATTGTTTTAGTGTTGGCTTTAGGGTTTATAGTATTACATCTTTAGTTTATCATAGTCTGTCTTTAAGTGTATCAGGAATAGTATAAGGGTCAGGTGTGGTGGCTCACGCCTGTAATCCCAGCGCTTTGGGAGACCAAGTAGGGCAGATCACCTAAGGTCAGGAATTCAAGACCAGACTGACCAACATGGAGAAATCCTGTCTCTATTAAAAATACAAAAATTAGCAGAGTGTGGTGGTATGCACCTGTAGTCCCAGCTACTTGGGAAGCTGAGGCAGGAGAATTGCTTGAACCTGGGAGGTGGACGTTGCAGTGAGCTGAGACTGTGCCACTGCACTCCATCCTGGGTGAGAGAGTGAGACTCTATCTCAAAAAAAAAAAAAAAAAAAAGGAATAGTATAAGGATTCTAGGTTGACAGTTTTTTTTTTTGAATATGTTTGAACTGTTATTCTGTCTTCTTGCTTCCTTTGATTCTAATGAGAAACACCAAGTTTCCACTGTTCTCTAAACTTCAGACACATTGGACTTCTTCCTGTCCCTTGCATTTTCCATGCCTTTGCACATGCAGCTTCCTCTGCAGGAATGCTTTTCCCTTCCCCACTGGCCTACTCCTGTCTCAGCTTTCCTGAGTAATTCAAATATTACTATAATAACAAGCTAAGTATTTGGTTAGAGTGCTTCCTTCTTAGCACTCAACATAATTTGATATTTTTGTCATTGATAACTGTCTGCTACCATGCTGTAAGTCCTACCTTGCCTGTTTTCTACCCTCCATACAACCTAGTTCTCCAGCACATTTGTAGGTTGTAATAAGCATTTTTTTTTTTTTTTTTTTTTTTTTTTTTTTTTTTTTTTT
>NW_022436980.1:7500035-7513595 GCF_009761245.1 Sapajus apella
CTTTTTTTTTTTTTTTTTTTTTTTTTTTTTTTTTTTTTTTGAGACAGGGTCTTGAGTTGTAGCCCAGGCTGGAGTGCTGTGGCACGACTGGCTCTCTGTGGCTTTGACCTCCTGGCCTCAAGCGATTCTACCACTTCGGCCCCCTGAGTAGCTGGAACCACAGGCATACTCCCAAGCCCAACTAATTCTTTAAATTTTTTGTAGAGACGAGGTCTTGCCATCTTGCCCACACTTGTCTGAAACCTCTGGGCTCAAGCAATCTTCCTGCTCATATCTCCCAAAATGCTGGGATTACAGTACTAAACATTTTAAACAAATGAATAGAGATAAAAGCAAATTAAGTGAAATGTGAAGTCTGGTGAGGCCAGAAACATGTTTCTTTTAGAGAATTCTGGAGGCAGTGGCTAATGCTACATGCCTATTCTTTAATGATTTGCCCTGAACCTTACAGAGACCACACTTCCAGAGAGCAAGGAACACCGCCACCTTAAGCTCAGAACCCAAGCTAGGCTGTGGGAGGCGCCTGCGCACTGGGTTCGCCGGATATACGCAATGGCGTGGGGGCGGGGCTCTGGTAACCTAGGTAACAGTCCGGAAGCCGCGGGCTGGGTAAACCCGTGGCACGCTCAGCGGTTCCGGAGCTTCAAGTTGCGGTGGCGGCGGCAGTCGGGAAACGGCAAGGCAGGTTGAGATGATGGATTGGAGGCTTGCAGCTCGCAGCCCCAACGAGCCTTGGGGACCTGGGCTACAAAAAACGAGTAGGGGAGAACGGTGGTGGCGTCTCACTGCTCCCTGGGATGCAGGCGTCCGGTTGGGGAATCATTACTTCAGGAAACGCTGCCGCGGCTCTGTGCTTTGAGAGTGCAAGTGCGTGTCAGGGTGTGTTTGTGCGCGGTGCCAGAGCACCCCGAGTGTGCGCGTGCGCACGACTTTCGGGAGCTTTTGCACACAGCTGGAAATAGGGAGTACTCGATTGTAGCGTTCGGGGGATTTACCGTCTAGCAGGAGAGAAGCAAACTATCCACGGTGCTTTGGGACCGGGAGAGTCATTTAAACCGCTGGATGTCAGAGGGGCTTCTCAGAAGGCTTCGCCTGTGTGAGTTTTGAGGAGTCCTTGGAAGTTAACCCGGTAGAGAAGAGAGTGAGCCTGACAGGTGTTCTAAGCAGAGAGAAAAGAATGGTTGCAACTGTATGTGAGGCAAGAGCTTGGTTTTAGGATTGTCGGAAGATGTGAGAGAAGACTGGAAAGGTCAGCCGGGCCATATGGGGGAGAGGGTCTTAATGCCAAGCTGAGTTGAATTCCACTTGACCATGGGGAGCCATTCGAATCTTTAGAGGAAATAAGTAAAGGGTTGAGATCTATTCTTTATCCATGCATGTAGGTAGCGTTGATTGAACAGTGTTTGGAAAGAGTTCTTGTTTCTCTTTGATCAGCTTTCCACACCAGTCCATGGATTTACTAAATCCCGTTATAGCTATCCCCGTTTAAAATTCTTCAGTGGCTTCCTGTGGCCTTTAGGATAGTGTTCCAATTGCTGTGGCTCCCAAGACTACAATCTGCCCTCTGCCTTTCTTCCTCCTTTAACCTCTCATCCTCTCAGATCTTTGTTAATTGAACTGAACTTCCCAAACTCTTCGTAAATGCATTTTCCCTTGCCTGGAATGTTTTTTCTCCTGCTTCTAACTTTTATTCATATTTTAGCTCTCAATCAGTGCAAACATTTCTGGGGTTATTACAGACAGGAGGCAGCTTTTTCTTACCGCACAGAGTTAGTTACTTTCATGGCACACAGAATTTACTTCTCATGCTACCCTCTGTTGAAAATACTTGTTTAATTTGGTCCTCTTAGAAACTCTAAACTCCGGAGGGGCATAGACTGACTATTCTACTTCCTTGTTATAGCTGGTGCCTCGCTTTTAGGTGGTGCTTTCAAAATATTAGTTAAATTAATAAATGGATGATGAAGTGAGTGACTGAGGAGTGAAAGGGAGACTAATTAGAATAATGAGAGCCTGAACGAAAATATTTTTAGTAGAGATGGAGAAGGGCGGGCAAGAGAGATTTTTAGAGAAAAAATTAGTAGATTCACCAAGAGATAAGGAACAGGTGATGCTGAGGTTTTAAATTGGAGGAGCTAGATTCCTTGCCTGATTCACCAAGAGATAAGGAACAGGTGATGCCGAGGTTTTGAATTGGAGGAGCTAAATTCCTTTTCTGGTTCGCCAAGAGATATGGAACAGGTGATGCTGAGGCTTTAAATTGGAGGAGCTAAATTCCTTGTCTGGTTCACCAAGAGATATGGAACAGGTGATGCTGAGGTTTTAAATTGGAGGAGCTAGATTCCTTATCTGATTCACCAAGAGATAAGGAACAGGTGATGCTGAGGTTTTAAATTGGAGAAGCTAGATTCCATGTCTGGTTCACCAGAAGATATGGAACAGGTGATGCTGAGGTTTTAAATTGGAGGAGCTAGATTCCTTGTCTGATTCACCAAGAAATAAGGAACAGGTGATGCTGAGGTTTTAAACTGGAGGAGCTGGAAGACTGTAATTCTGTAAATTCAGCTTAATTCAACATATTTATCGAGTCAACCAGTTATATGTCAGCAAGTAGAGATCTGAGGTATGATGATGAGCTGTATTTTGATATACTGTATTTGTGGTATTTTGGAGATGTGTACAGTAGGTAGTTAGATATGAGCATTTGTTGTTTTTGTTTTGTTTTGTTTAAGAGACAGAGTCACACTCTGTTGCCCAGGATGGCGTGCAGGGGCACCATCATAGCTCACTGCAGCCTCCAACTTCTGGGCTCAAGCAGTCCTCCCACCTCAGTCTCCTGAGTAGCTGGAACTATAGGCACTCGCTGCCACTCCTGGCTTATTAAAAAAAATAAATTAGACAGGGTCTCACTATGTTGCACAGGCTGGTCTTGAGCTGCCTCAAGCGATCCTCCTGCCTCAGCCTCCTGAGTTGCTGGAATTACAGATGCGAGCCACTGTGTTTGATGTTTTGAGGAAAGGTGTGAATCATTGATTTGGGACTCATTTTCACAGTATGTTTGTGTGTCCATACATTCATAGCTTTGCTCAAGGGAGTGGGTGAGATCACTGAGGCAGAATGTGAACTGCCCCTTGATGATCAAGAAAGCAGCTCTATGAGAGCTGGCACCATATTAGACTTGTTTACTAGTGTCTTAGTTTAGTTTACTTAGTTTACTTGTATCTCTAATGCCTAGCCAGTGCTTGGTGTGTGCTGCACTCCCCCAAATAATTAATGAAAGGAGAGGGTATCTAATGAAAAGATAAGAGGACTGAGAACTGAGGTAGAACTGGGTGGAGATCATTAAGTTGTGTGTGCAGAGCAGGCAGTAGAGCCCACGAAGAAAAGGAGAAAATCATAGAAGAAAAACAGGAGAAAGGGTGTCCTGGAAGCCAAGGGAGGAGAGGGCTTCTAGGAGTGGGAGTGTGCAGAGCTGGAAAGGGCTATTAGTATTTCAGTTTCTCCAAACAGGCATAGATTTTCTTGGCTCTGCTAATTTTAGTATTTGATGTCTTAACACTGTAAACCATCAGAATACCTCTAGTCTTCCATTTTGACAATGAACTATAGCACATTTACGGTCTCTGGCTTCTGTAAGTGGCACAGAATTCCTTTGTTAGACCACAGCGTTTGATCCTTGGTTAAGAAAAGTATGGTTACTCTAATTGGTGGTGTTCAAGAGAACGCTTTTCAGTGCAAAGGTGGGGTCAGAGTTTTTGTAGTTAATGAAACTTGGAGGTAGAACTAATTGGCATATACAGGCTAAAGTGTACCTCTTCATGAAGTTGGATGGCAAGAGAAGGGCAAAGATGGCACAGCAGCTTAGCTATACCTGTGTCATCCTACCGTACACAGTAAACTACCACAGATTTAGTGTCCTAAAACAATTACTATTCATCATTTCACAAGTTCTGTGGGTTATGAGTTTGGACATGGCTTAGATTCTCTGCTTAGGGTCTTCCAAAGCTGTAATCAAGTTGTTGGCCAGTCTGTATTCTCATCTGGAGGCTCAGCTTGGTAAAAATCCACTCCTACATGTACTTAGGCTGTTGGCAGAATTTATTTCCTTGTGGCTTTATGACTGAGCCTCATCACCTCCCCACCTTGCCCTAGTTTCTTACTGAAGGACGTCCTCAGGTTCTAGAGGCTGCCTGCAGCTCCTTGAATTCTTTGTCTCTTGGCTTTTTCCACAGAGAGTTACAACTTGGTGGTTTGTGTCTTCAAGGCCAGCAGGAAAACATCTTCTGCTATGGTCTTCTAAGACAGATATGGTTACACATCCTTGTGTAAAATAATCACAAGAATGACATCTATCCTCACATTTGCCTTATTTTATTGGCTAAAACAAGTTAGAGGTCCTTCTCATACTTAAAGGGAGGAGATTATATAAGTACCACAAATCACTGGGGATAATTTTAAGGTGACCACAACCATTTTTAACCATTTTTTTTGCGTGTGTTTATATTAATTTCCATATCTCTGCTTAAAGTTTTTGTTTGGATATATTGAATTTACAAGTCACTATTAGTGTACAAGTTTCTATGATTAAATAGATATTGCGATTCCTCAAGGACCTAGCAATAGAAATTCCATTTGATCCAGCCATCCCATTACTGGGTATATATCCAAAGGTTTATAAATTTTTCTATTATAAAGACACATGCACACATATATTCATTGCGGCACTGTTTACAATAGCAAAGACCTGGAACCAACCAAAATGCCCACCGGTGATAGACTGGACAAGGAAAATGTGGCACTTATACACCATGGAATACTACCAGCCATAAAAAATGATGAGTTCCTGTCCTTTGTAGGGACATAGATGAATCTGGAAACCATCATTCTCAGCAAACTGACACAAGAACAGAAAATCAAACACCACATGTTCTCACTCATACATAGGTGGGTGTTGAACAATGAGAACACGTGGACACAGGGAGGGGAGCATCTCACACTGGAGTCTATTGGCGGGGGGTGGGGAAGGGGAATAGGGGAGGGACAGCATGGGGTAGGGAGGTTAGGGAGGGATTACATTGGGAGAAATGCCAGATAGAGGTGACAGGGGGATGGAGGCAGCAAACCATGTTGCCATGTATGTACCTATGCAACAATCATACATGTTCTGCACATGTACCCTAGAACCTAAAGTGCAATAATAATAAAAAAAAGATACTGCTTCTTTTTCTAAATTTTTGATACTGGTGTATCAAGGACCTCACCTGTGAGAGAAAACAAGTGCTTGGACCTTCGGACAGCTGTTTTTGACTACTCATAAGCCTTTGCATATTTCAGAATCATGCCTGGTTTTTCAGAATCGAGCCTGGTGGAATTTTAGCTTCTGAATAAATAAAATATTCTGAATGTAACTTGAAATAATTTTTTCCCTATTTTTAAGAGTAACATATGTTCATTGTAGAAAGTTTGGGAAATATAGAACCAAACAGAGGTAACCAATTTCTGGCAGAGTTTTCTGGCATGTACTTTAGAATTAGACCTGGTCTTGAGTGTCAGCTGTCAGCTCTGCTCATTATTATTTGTATGACTTTGAGCTATATACTTTCTCTAAGCTTCATTTTTCATTTTTTTGAATTTTAATATTCTTAATATTTTAAAATTTTATTTCAAGTTCTAGGGTACACGTGTGATATGTGCAGGTTTGTTTCATAGGTAAGTGTGTGGTTTGCTGCACCTATCAACCCATCACCTAGATATTCAACCTAGCATGGATTAGCTATTTTTCCTGATGCTCCCCCCCTCCCAGCTGCTGTCTGACAGGCCCCAGCGTGTGCTGTTCCCTCCCTGTGTCCATGTATTCTCATTGTTCAGCACCCACTTATCAATGAGAACATGTGTTTGATTTTCTGTTCCTGCATTCATTTGCTGAGGATAATGGCTTCCAGCTCTATCCATGTCCTTGCAAAGGACATGATCTCATTCTTTTTTATGGCTGCATAGTATTCATTGATGTATATGTACTACAATTCTTTATCCAGTCTATCAATCATGGGCATTTGGGTTGATTCCATGTCTTTGCTATTGTGAATAATGCTGCAGTGAACATCTGTGTGCATGTATTTTATAATGGGGATTATGGGATTACGATTCAAGATGAGATTTGGGTGGGGACACAGCCAAACCATATCAGCTGGGGTTCTAAGCACTTATATGTTTAATTAGTTCTGTTTTATAGTTAGTGACAAAGCTGGGATGTAAACCCAGACAGTGATCCCAGACTGCATTCTTAGCCTTTATACTATATTGTCACTCAAGACAGAACAGGCCTCACAGGGTTGTGGGATCAAATGTGAAGCTCTTAGTAGGGATAAGTGCTTTATTAATAATACCTATATTCCAACATCATTGAGAATATAGCATACATTCAGTTCTGTATTCTACTTTTTATACTTCTTATGTATTTTCCTTAATATAATTTTAAACATTTTCCTTAATGTAATTTTAACGGATACGTAATTCATCATATAGGTATACTGACATTTTATGACTCCTCTTTGTTTTTGCAGAGTAAATTGAGATCTAAGTGGTTGAAGATCTAAGTGTTTAAAATACACTAGACTCATTTCTTTGAATAACAGTTGTTTTCATATCTTTTAAAATAACAGCTTTATTGAGCTATAATTCACCCTTTAAAGCATACGGTTCAGAGGTTTTTAGTCTATTCACATAATTGTGCAACTAACATCTAATTCCAGAACATTTTCTTCACTCCCCAAAGAAACCGTATACCCATTAATAGTCATTCTCCATTCTATGCTCCCTCTAGACGCTGGTAATCACTAATCTATGTCTCTGTGGATTTGGTTATTCTAGACATATCATATAAATGATATCAAACAATATGGGACTGTCTGTGTTTAGAACCCTTTCAAGATTCATTCATGTTGTAGCATATTATCAGTACATTATTGCTTATTATTGCCAAGTAATATTCCATTGTGTAGATATACCACATTTTATTAATACAATCATCAGTGGGTGGACATTTAGGATGTCTCTAGTTTTTGTCTATTAAAAATACTGCCGTGGGCTGGGCACGGTGGCTCAAGCCTGTAATCCCAGCACTTTGGGAGGCCGAGGCGGGTGGATCACGAGGTCAAGAGATCGAGACCATCTTGGTCAACATGGTGAAACCCCGTCTCTACTAAAAATACAAAAAATTAGCTGGGCATGGTAGCGCGTGCCTGTAATCCCAGCGACTCAGGAGGCTGGGGCAGGAGAATTGCCTGAGCCCGGGAGGCGGAGGTTGCGGTGAGCTGAGATCGCGCCATTACACTCCAGTCTGGGTAACAAGAGTGAAACTCCGTCTCAAAAAAAAAAAAAAAAAAAATACTGCTGTGACCTTTTATATACAAGTTTTTATGTAGACTTAAGTTTTCAGTTTTTTTGGGTGTAGTAAATATGTGAGTGGAATTGCTGGGTCATGTGGTTACTCTTGTGTTTAACTTGTTGAGGAATTGCCAACTGTTTCCAGGCTGCCTACACCATTTTATATTCCATGAGCAATATGTGAGGATTCTAGTTTTTCCATATTCTTGCCAGTGCTGCTTGTTGTCCATCTTTTTGATTATAGCAATCCTAGTTGGTGTGAAGTGGTATCTCATTGTAGTTTTGATTGGTAATTCCCTAATGACTAATTATGTCGAACGTCTTTTCATGTGCTTATTAGCCATGTATAGTATCTTCCTTGGAGAAATGTCTATTCAAGTCCTATTCCTGTTTTTAAATAGGATTTTTTAAATTGTTGAGTTGTAACAATTCTTTATATAGTCTGGATTCAAGTCCTTTGTCAGATAAATGATTTGCAGATACTTTCTCCCATTCTATTGGTTGTCTTCATCTTCTTGATTGTGCCTTCGAAGCACCAGAATTCTTAATTTTGATTAAGGTCAATTTATTTTTTTCTTTGGTTGCTTGTGCTTTTTGTGTCTTTTCTCAGAAACCATTGCTTACCTCAAGGCTCATGAAGATTTATTCCTGTTTTCTTCTAAGAGTTTTATAGTTTTAGCTCTTATGTATTTAAATCCATGTGTTTAACTTATGTCAATTTAACTTTTGAATATGATGTGAGGTGGGATTCCAACTTCATTCTTTTTCATGTGTGTATCTGGTTGTCCCAGCACCATCTGTTGAAAAGACTATTCTTTTCCCATTGAATTGTCTTGGCACCCTTGTTGAAAGTAAACTGACTAAAAATGTAAGAGTTTGTTTTAGACTCTTAGTTCTATTATATTTCATATCTTTTAAAATGGTACTTATGGCTCTGCTGCTTACTGTGTGACCTTCATGGTTGGTTAACTTATGTCTATTAGTTTTCTCATCTGTAAAATGAGGAATAACTATTAAGTACCTCATGGGATTATTGTGAAGATTCAAGAAAATAATGTTTAAAGAGCTTAAAATAGTATCTGGCTTAGAGTAAGCACACAGTATGTGTTAGCCGATGCCATCATTACCACCTCTGCTATCATCATCATTGTTACCGTCATAATACTTAAATGTTGTTCTCTAACTTATATGTGACTTGTTTTCTTTGGCTGAATTGTAAATGTGGAAATTACATACCATGTTTAAGGAGTGAATGTTCTTGTTAAGAGAGAGTACAGAGTGCAAGGAAGATTGAGGACAAATCTTAAGAAATACTTGTATTTAGACATTTTTATTATAGTAGTAATTTTTATTTAAAAAAGTACTTAAGGAAAATACTAGAGTTCTTGTTTTAGGCTAATTGGGAGTAAGCGGGTCAGCTGGAAAGTTCTGTAATTTAGGTAGGTTAAAATGTCCTGCAGCAGTCGTCATATGTGTATATACTGCTTTTTAAAAGTCATATATATGTATTGTAAAATCCTGGTGTTTGGGGATTATGGGCATTTTTCTAATTTGGTATAATATGTAGTCTAGTGTCCTTAGCATTGCTTTTTAAACAGTGGCAAGCCAATGTTGGCAATTTAAAAATTATAGTTTAAAATCAATAATTATTAATTTGTTTAGCAGCGATAGAAAAAAATCAGTAATTAGCCCCATTTAGCATTATGTGACAGATATATTAGAAGTGGTATCATACCTCATTTGTTCTCTAAAGGTTAGCTACCTTTATTTTCAGGTAAGCACATATGTACCTGGTATTGATTTTGAGTATTAGAGTGCTTAAAAAAGAACTCCAGCTTTCTTTTGCCCTTTTCTCCCTTCACCTTACATTCATACTATTAGCTTTAACTGGCCTATTTTCTACTAATTGTGAATGTGTGTAACTAATGACATAGCTTATGACTACTGTTTTAGTTCTCTGCTTTAGGCCATAATTTTTGCATTCTTAGAGTTCTTTATTAATCATATATATACATGTTATTGACTTGAGACCTCTTTTATTATAATTATCAGTACCAACTTTTATTAGTTGTAAAATGAAAGAACTAAGTATTTTAATAGCCTGTTCCTTTCATCATGCTTGTTTTTCTTCTGACATTTTAAAATTTGCTTTTTTAGGTCTCCCCCCCCCACTCTGGTGATGCTTATTGCTTTTTCTTGTATTTTAAAAAGTTGTTGTGATTATTATTCCTAGATGTCATTTGTCAGAGTGAACCGCTGTGGTCCCCGAGTTGGTGTAAGAAAGACACTGAAAGTAAAGAAGAAGAAGACTTCAGTGAAACAAGAATGGGATGTGAGTATAGGTGGGATAGTAAATAATGTAACATTACTCTGTAGGAATGGGCACAGAGATATGGCCCTAGTCATTCAAGATGGTGTTCTGAATGGGGCTCATCACGTAATAGGCTGGAATAGGTTTCTGGGCATGTGATAGTCTAGGTCTTGGATGGAAGAGCAGAATCCTTTGGGGGAAGTTTTTAGAATACACACGTCTAGACTGTAACCTCTATGTCCTTTGAAGAATTGGAATCTTAAGGGAATGGGGAGCATATTTAAAAGAAAGTCTTCTCACTTTCACTTTGAGAACTCGCTGCGTAAAGGCAACTCCAGCTTGCTGGTGTCACTGAAGTCTGAACTTTTTCAGTACCTTTTTTAGATTTGTTCAGAGCAACGAGTGATTTCATAACCATGTGAGTGCCATTTTTGGCTGAAAAAAAATATAGGTGATCTTTGCTGTTTTATCCCATAAATTGCTCACTTCCAGAGGTTGATCAGTTTCAGCACAAATGCTCTCTTACAATGTAAGACAAGTCTCAAGTACCTGTGCCATATCATTTCTGGCTCCTAACCTGAATGTTGCATGGTGTTACCAAGGGGATTTATATCTTTTTTTTTAAGAGACAGGGTCATGCTCTGTCACTCAGGCCGGAGTGACGTGTTGCCATAGTAGCTCAGTGTAACCTTAAACTCCTGGACTCCAGCGATCCTTCTGCCTTAGCCTCCTGGGTAGCTAGTTTGGATCTCAAGGATTCTTTTGAACTTGGAATCTTCTGGTTTGCAACCTACCATGTTAGCCAGATATCCTGGGCAAACTGACAGCCTTTGAAGTGGGGGAGGGGGACTACTTTTGTTGCTGCCTGATTGGCTGTAAAATTTTAATAATAAGAATGTGACTCTAAGGTAAGGAAACTGATAAATAGGAAAAAAAAATATGATAACATAAGTATTTTCCTCTTCAGAGTGGTTACTTTGGGAAGTTCAGTACAGTTGACTTTTGAACAACATCACCTTTGAGCTTCACGGGTTCACTTATACTGTACGTGAATTTTTTTTTTTTTCAATAAATATAGTTGGATGTATCCTTGGGTTCTACCTCTACAACCAAAGATGGATTGAAAATACATATGCAAAACCCGTATGTGGGTTTTACATCGTGGAGATGCAATTATGTAGGATTTGAGTATGTGTAGATTTTGATATATGTGGAGATCCTGGATACTGTGGGATGACTGCATTTATTCCACTATGCTGCTATTGCTCAAAACTTAATTGAAACCTATCATTTGAAATTGCATTAAGAACCTTCGTCATTTTACTTTTTAGTATCTGCAGTGCTGGAAAAATCTTTTGTTTTTTGAAGGTAGACTGAACTTGGAAAATAGTCATAAGTCATTTGGAGTAAATGGTAAATGACGGAGAAGAGATGAAACTGATTAATACTGTCTTGATAACAATAGTGAGACATTTTCTGAAATGGCTTGTAGATTAGATTTAAAGGCAATTTCAAGAAGTTTTAAACAACTAGTATTGATGGAATTATTTTCTTCCATGAGAACAAATTTCAAGCATATCATTTATCTGTATGCCTGAGTTTTTAAATGATTATTAAAAACAAAACAGTTCTCATGATCCTGTAGTACCTTTCTTTTACCTTTTCCTTTTTTTTTTTTTTTTTTTTTTTGAGACAAGGCCTTGATATTTTGCCAACGCTGGCCTCAAACTCATGGGCTTGTGATGTGATCTTCCTGCCTCCACCTCCTGAGCCTCCTGAGTAGTTGAGACTACAAGCACATACCACCATGCCTGGCTTTTATCTTTTACCTTTCTAAATCAGTGTAAAAGTAATAACAGTTTTCATATAGAAAAGCCTTGAGCCAAATATAAATCATGGCCAAAAAGTTTAGTTTTTGATCAGAATCTATTTTGACTCTTTGTATTCCTCGTCACTTAGAAGTGAAACTAACTCATTTTATTTCCTGCCTTACCAAATCTGTGTAGCAAAATGGCTGAAGTTGCTTTGGAAAGGGCCAAGTTACAGGGTTGCTACTTTGAACTGTGCAGGCTGTGTACCACACAATTTTAGGGGGTGCTATTTACATGGACTCTGATGTTGATAACTTATGGAGTTATGCAGTGTGGTAGCCCTGCCATGTTAGTGCCTTTTAAGTGACTTTTCACATTTTGTGAAATTATGCATTGCCCTCACATTTCATCTTTCATTGTAGTAGCATCTATGCTTAAGATGTTTGCAGACACAAACTGAACGTCTCTATAGTGATCACACTTTTTTTTTTTTTTTTGAGATGGAGTCTCACTTTGTTGCCGAGGCTAGAGTACAGTGGCATAATCTTGGCTCACTGCAGCCTCTACCTCCTTGCAAAGAGGTATTGCTTTGCAAGATTCCCTTGCATCAGCCTCCCGAGTAGCTGGGATTATGGGCACCCACCACCACACCCAGCTAATTTTTGTATTTTTAGTAGAGACAGGGTTTTGCCATGTTGGTCAGGCTGGTCTCGAACTCCTGACCTCAGGTGATCCACCTGCCTCGGCCTCCCAAAGTGCTGGGATTACAGGCATGAGACACTGTGCCTGGCCAGTGATCACACTTTGTTTTAGGAACCTTTAGAGTTACATTGTGGAATCCTGGGATTCCATAGAACACAGTGTGAAAACTAAAACTTCAGTTAAACTTACTCATTTTAAATATATACTGCCATTTATTCATATGCCATATATTCATTTTCAGTATTTCATTGTTTTAATATAATGTATGACTGCTTGGTGAATACAGTATTTTCTGTAAGACATCTAAAATTAGTCTGTTTTCTATAAATACACCTAACTAATATGTGTTAATATCTAAATTGAGAATACTGGTTCCTAGAAAGAGTTTTTGATTTTGAAACCATTTTAGCCATTAAAATCCAGTAAGTGTGTATATTTTATAAGAAAACTTTTTTTTCTTTTTTAAAGAAAGGCCACCTTTTTTTTTTTTTTTTTTTTTTTTAACAGAATACTATGACTGATCTGACAGTTCATCGGTCAACTCCTGAAGATCTGGTAAGTTCATTATCAAAACTGAAGTCATTTATTCAGTGTTTTGTTTGGTATTTGACTTGTAACTTTTAGAATAGAAACTATATGCACTTCCTGGACGTTGTTCATTTATGTTTAATCTTGTTTATGTCTGTATAAAATCAAAAAGCTTATCTTCCGGACTTCCTGATTTTAGCTAGGAATATCAATCAGTATGTATTTGAATTTCATTAAATGTGCTGGGTTTATAGCTGAAATCTGTTTAATCTAGTACTGCCTGATGTACATCTATCTGCCTTTTAAAACAATCTGTAGATATTTTCAGCATTATTTGTTACTTCCCTATACAAACATATTGTCCTAGTTAGTGTAATAATTTATCCCTTGAATATGCCATGAATATTTCCATGTCTCAGCCCCTATTCCTTACTTGGAACAGTTCCTGTACCTTCTTTTCTACGTGTTCAAATCTTACTTTACTTCCTTATCCTAGTTCAAGTTCCACTTTTTTTAAAGTTTCCACTTAGGTTTTTTTTTTTTTTTTTTTTTTAGATTTATTGAGATATAGTTCACATACCATAAAACCTGTTCCAAGGCCGGGTGCGGTGGCTCAAGCCTGTAATCCCAGCACTGTGGGAGGCCGAGGCGGGTGGATCACGAGGTCAAGAGATCGAGACCATCCTGGTCAACATGGTGAAACCCCGTCTCTACTAAAAATACAAAAAATTAGCTGGGCATGGTGGCGCGTGCCTGTAATCCCAGCGACTCAGGAGGCTGGGGCAGGAGAATTGCCTGAACCCAGGAGGCGGAGGTTGCGGT
>NW_022436980.1:7513695-7595398 GCF_009761245.1 Sapajus apella
GTCTAAAAAAAAAAAAAAAAAAAAAAAACCTGTTCTAAGTGTATAGTTTGATGATTTTTGGTATATTCAGAGTTGTGCAACATGAATGTTTTCATTACCCCAAAATGAAACCCTATATCCATTAACAGTCAGTCCTTGTGCCCAGTTCCTCCCAGTTTGTAGCAATGACCAATTTACTTCATGCTTTTATGTTATTTGCCTGTTCTGGATATTTCATATGCATGGAATACAATATGTAGCCTTTTGTGTCTAACTTCTTTCTCTTAGTATAATGTTTTCAAGGTTCATCCCTGTCTTAGCATGTATCAGTCTCCACTCATTGCAGTCTCCACCTCCTGGGCTCAAGCCATCTCTACCTCAGCTTCTTGAGTACCTGGGACTACAGGTGCATGCCACCACACCTGGCTAATTTTTGTATTTTTTGTAGAAACAGGGCTTTGCTGTCTTGCTCAGGCTCTTCTCGAACTACTAGGCCCAAGGAACCTGGCCACCTCAGCCTCCCAAAGTGCTGGGATTACAGGTGTTGGCCATCATGCCCAGCCCATATTAATTCTTTATTCCTTATAATTGTCAAATAATATTCCATTGTACGTATCCACCATTTTATTTATCTGTTGTTCAGTTGGTGGACATTTGCATTGTTTCTGCTTTTGCATTGTTAGGAATAATGCTGCTGTGAACGTTCATGTACAAGTTTTGTGCGAACATATATTATCAGTTCTTTTATATGTATACATCTAGGAGTAGAATTGCTGAGTCATATGATTTCTCCATACTAACTTTGAATAATTATCAAACTGTTTTACAAAGTGGCTGCACCATTTACATCCCCACCAGCATCTATGAGGCTTCCAGTTTCCCCACGTTGTTGCTACTGTCACCTTTTTCATTTTAGTTCTCTTAGTAGGTGTAAAGTGCTATCTCATTTTGGTTGCAATTTGCATTTCCCTAATGACAGATGATGTTAAGCATCCTTTGATATACTTTTTGGCCATTTGTAATATATTCTTTGGAGAAATGTCTATTCAAATACCTTAGTAATTTAAAAATTGGATTATTTGTGCTTTTATTGTTGAGTTATAAAAATTATGTATTCTGGATATAAATTTCTTATCAGATATGATTTGCAAATATTTTCTCCCATTTTCTTAGTTCTTTTTTCAGTTTCTTGATGGTGTCCTTTAAGCTGGAAAGTTTTTAATTTTGATGAAGTCAAATTTACATGTTTTTTATTTTTTCACTAGAGATTTTAGTGTCATGTTTAACAAACTGTTACCTAACCCAAGGTTCACAAAGGTATACTCCTATGTTTTCTTTTAAGAGTTTTATAATTGTAGCTCTTATATGTAGAACTGTGATTCATTTTAAGTTAATTTTTCTGTATGGTGTATGGTAGGAGGGGGGCCCAACTCTATTTTTTGCTAAGGGATAATCATTGTTCAAACAGCTAAATTTATTGGAAAGACTATTTTTTCCCCATTGAATTGTCTTGGAACTCTTGTTGAAAAATCGCTTGTCTGTAAATATAAATGTTTATTCAGCACTCTCAGTTATATCCCACTTATTTGTCGATCCTTATGCCAGTACCACACTGTCTTGATTACTGTAGTTTTATAGTGAGTTTGAAGTCCTGTTTTTTGAAACTGACAAATTATCTCCTCTAAACTATTGTTGGTCTTACTATCTAACTAAGGCATTGAGTAAATGACATCTAATTCATGTAATTTGTCTTTATATGGATATGGCCAATCTCCACAGGCAGATTATTAATGCTTTTGAGAGATACAGACCATATCCTATACATCTTTGTGTACCTGGCAGCCTTAATCCTAGTAGGTGCTCATTAACTATTTATTGAGAATAATAGTGATGCCCAACTGACTTAACGTTTTTTAAATGAAAAATTTCAAACTCATGGGAAAACAGAGACAAGAATAGAAATAACTACTATGTACTGTTCACCCAGATACAATAGTTATTAAAAATTTGCCATAGTTGCTTCCTTTATCTTAACTTTTTCTTTTTTCACTGAAATATTTTAAAGCAAATTCAAGAGAATACATCGTTTTGTGCTTACATATTCAGTTTGCATTTTAAAAAATATGTCTTTTTTTTTTTTTTCAACATAATCACAGTGCCATTATTACATCCAACAAAAGTAAATATAATTTTTTGGTATCACCTAATACTCAGCCCATATTCAAATCTCCTCAATTGTCTAAAAAAAGTCATCTTCATTTGTTTTTTGTGAGTCAGAATCCATGTGTTATATTTGTGGTTGTTTCTTTAATGGATTGATTTCCTATTTACTGGAGAAAACTCAGCAGTACATTTTATCATATATGTTCATGTTCATAGTTCTGAATACTAGAGTGCTTGTAAAACCAAATATCTAATTTTATTTTTAGCCACCTTAGTGAACCCTCTCCTCTAACACTTAAGACCTGTGGCTCATATCTCTATATCTCTTCTTGTACTTCAGGAACTCTACTTCCCTGACTTCTGTATTTTCAGTGACCCACTTCCACACAAAGCCATTGAAGGGCTATGAACACACTGCATTATTGGTTCTTGGTGGTGATGTGATTATCACGAAATGAGTGTGTCTGCTAAAGATGACTCAGTGGATTTTGTACCTTTTACATTGTGCTCAATGTGTGTGCATGTTAAAAAAAAAAAAAAAAAAAAAAGCTGATTTTGACCCATGAATTGATTTTATCATCCATTAAATGAGCCCCAACCTGTGGTTTGAAAAACACTAGCTTTCTGGATAGTCTTGCAGAAAAGTAGTAGAAATTGATATTTCTTTCGGTATATCTTTTAGGTGGGTTTACCAGTTCTATATACTTATTTCTTGAAGATCATTTTTGAAAATTTAGGGGACTGAAAATTTTGGCTGTGAATATATATAAATATGCATATATTGGACCAGAAGAAGTTTAAAAAGTGACAAACTAGAGTAGGTGGTCTCACCATCTGAATAGGCCACCTCTTCATGTCTAAAACGTTCCTTTATGTTATACGCGTGTGCGCACACACACACACACACACACATATTTTATTGCACTTTAGGTTCTGGGGTACATGTGCAGAACATGCAGGATTTTTGCATAGGCACATACATGGCAATGTGGTTTGCTGCCTCCATCCCCCTGTTACCTATATCTGGCATTTCTCCCCATTATGTTCTTTTCTCTTCTATATAGGTACGTCGTCATGAAATACACAAATCAAAGAATAGAGCGTTAGTACACTGGGAACTCCAAGAAAAAGCTTTGAAGAGAAAGTTGAGGAAGCAGAAACCAGAAACTTCAAATCTGGAGAAAAGAAGATTGTCTATCATGAAGGAGGTAATGCTAAACTGCATTAGAGTTAGAAAAAAGAGATAAATAGGGTTCTTTGTTTTTCCCCTCAATTTGATTCACATTGGAGTGACTCTAGTAATCACTGCATTCTTATTCAATAATCTACATGTGGACTTCAAAAAAAAAAAGCAACAGAGTGATTGGAGTCTAGTTTGGTGGTTTGAATTTCTGTTCTACAACATACAGTACTAGCTATGTGACCCTCAGTAAATTATTTAACTTCTTAGCCTGAATTTTCCCACATTTTAAATTATTATTTGGTTGTATTGTTAGGAGATTTCAGTGGTATACTTACAAAGTGATGAGCACAATCTTTTCTTATTCCTCCTTTTGTGTATAAGCTGCTATAATTATTTTTCTTAGTTCAACAGCAGTGCTGTTAGATTACTTTGAAAAAAAAGAACATAATAATGTTGTATGTTTGTCCAACTGAGTAGTAAGCAACTTGTCTTTGGCTTAACCTTTTGCCAGACATGGGTGTTTGGGTAAGTAGTCAGATATGTAGGGATAAACAATATGGGAAATAAGAGGAAACTACAGCAAATAACCTTTTAAAATTTGAGCTGAAGTCATTGTAAAGGAATGTGCTTTGTCTGGAGTGTTGCTTCTTGTTCAGATTGAAGCTTATGTACAGCACTTAGCTATCTGACCTTTCATGGCAGCTTTGAATTATACATTGTTTTTTGAGCAATTTGTTAGGCTTCTTACTGAAATAAAGTCTCAGTCTTAGAGATACCGGAAAGAATAATATCTCCCAAATAAATGTTTACATGAGCTTGAGAAAAGAACAGTGGCTTGATTGAGAGAATGCTTCTTTACAGATTTACCTTTTGGTGATCTTGGACAAGTCACATACATTTAAATGCTGTGTGGTAATTCTCAGTGAAAGGTGTGAAAATACAGATCTGACCATGAAGAAAGGCAGCCTGCTTGGATTGCATCAGACTCTGGGCTTTTATTTCCTTTCCCTAGGGTTCCTGCTAATGTCCTGAATTTCTCATATAAGTTATAGATGTGGTAGAAGAAGGTGTTTAAAGAAGGGTGGTGAGAGAGGATAAGTGACATTTCTTTGCCTTCTTTTTGTAGATCTGCTGCCTCAGGCACTAGTGTAGTTGTTCTCAACTCTCACTGCACATTACAGTCAGTCAGGGTCAAGAAGCTCCATTAAAAAAATGTGTAACAGCTGGGCATGGCGGCTCATGCCTGTAATCCCAGCATTTTGGGAGGCCAAGGTAGGCAGATCACCTGAAGTCAGGAGTTCAAGACCAGCCTGGCCAACATGGTGAAACCTGTCTCTACAAAAACACAAAAATTAGCCAGCCATGGTGGCTGGTGCCTGTAATCCCAACTACTTGGGAGGCTGAAGCGGGAGAATCGCTTGAACCCGGGAGGCAGAGGTTGCAGTGTGCTGAGATTGTGCCATTGCACTTCAGCCTGTCTCAAAAACAACACCACCACCAAAAAACCCCCAAAATTAGCTGGGCGCAGTGGTGAGTGCCTGTAGTCCCAGCTACTCGGGAGGCTAAGGTAGAACGATTGCTTCAGCCCAGGTTGCAGTGAGTCAGGACCGTGCCATTACACTCCAGCCTGGGCAATAAAGTGACAATCTGTCTCAAAAAGAAAAAAAAAAAAAAAAAAACAACAAAAAAAACCTCTCTGTATCTGTATAACTATATCTGGATTCTGTACCCAGAGATTCAGATTTAGTTGGCCTGGGATGTGGCCCTATGTAGGTGTTCTTTAGAGAGCTCCTATGTAATTTTAATGTGCTGCAGGGATTGAGAACCTCCTCTTATTGGGATTCAGGCATTTTCTCTTTACTAGCATTTCTTGGAGATGATTCCCTGTCAGCACTTAGACATCTACTTTTTCTTTTTATTGGCCAGTAGCATATAGATGTACCACATTTATCCAGTGCTTTATTGGTGAACACTTAGGTTGTGTATTAGAGTACAGTTTAAGCTTCTGGAAATAAAAAAAGAACTTACTATATGTTTTGTTTTAAACAAATTTATTCCTGTTTCATGAAACAGTTGAGAGGAAAGTGGTAGCTGGTAGGGAACTCTGCAGTCCTTTATTACATGGCTTGTTTCTGAATACAAAATGGCCATAGCAGCTTCCTTCAGTTATATGCCAGCCAGCAGGAAACAGGAAGAACAGTGCTACTCCTATTACATATATCCTGTTGGCCAGAAAGTCAGCACGTGGCCATTCCCACCGACGAAGATGGTTGGGAAATCCAGCCCTGTAATTGGCTGAAATGCAGGAGTTCTGCCGTTCAAGGAGAAACAAAAAGAACATTGCCGGATACTTAAGTAGTAGTGTCAGTTACCCACAAATTGTTTTCTATCTTGATACTATCAATAATGTAATAAATATCCTTGAAAATGTTTTTGGGTACACATATATTTGTAGGATAAATTCTTAAAAGTAGAATTGCTTAGTCAATGGATATGTGCATCTTTTATTTCACTGTTGCTAAATTTGCAATGTCTCTGTTTAAGGGATGCAGTCAGTGGACCAAAGGCAGAGGCCTTCTTAGACATATCCACATAAGCTTAATCATTATCTATTAATGCTAACAGAACCCATCCACCTGAAGCTGGACTCCTAGGTGAACATAAATTAAGAGAAAGCTATTTGGCCTGCATAATCTTCGATTTCATTTGCTGTAAGATGTACCCATGCCATGGGAATCAAGCAAATTAGAGTTCCCTCTCAGGGAGAGGGAGGCTTTCATAAAGATCTTATAAATCCCCAAAATGTAATAACTCCTAAAGTCTCTTTGTAATTTCCCAGTTCCACCTGGTGTCTATTACCATGGTACAAAAGGGCTAAGATGACAAAGTTTCTGATAATTTTTTTTTTTTTTTGCAGAGACTTTGATCCTTTGAAAATCCATCATGTGTACCACCAGTTACAGGTTTAAGTTTGTGCTCTGCAAACTCATTTGAGGAGTAATATATACAGTTAGGCTTGTAGAGATCAGTTTACCTATCAAGAGGATGGGCTTTATGAGAGGAGTTATAAATCTAGAAAGAAGAAATAAAAGCCAATACACTGATCTTTGGCCACTCAAACCATTTTTTCTCAAGGGCAGAGACTAAACAGGGATATCCAATCTTTTGGTTTCCCTGGGGCACACTGGAAAAAGAATTGTCTTGGGCCACACATAAAATACACTAACTAATGATAGCTGATGAGCTAAAAAAAAAAAAAAAAAAAAAGTTGCAAAAAAACCTGATAATGTTTTAAGAAAATTTACAAATTTGTGTTAGGCCGCATTCAAAGCCATCCTGTACCACGGGTTGGGCAAGCTTGGACTAGCAGAAGGTGTCAGATAATGGCTTTTACATGAGACCTCATTATAAAAAAAAAAATTAGATCTCAATATGGTTAATAAGATTCTTACTTATAATCTTTAGGTGTCAGTTCTGTTTCTTTATTTTGATAGGTCAATGCTTTTTTTAAAAAATAATAAACTCAAAATTGTTTTTGGAAATAAGCTTTGTGTAATTTTTTTAGTGTAGTGAAAGATTATACTCATTCATTCACATTCTTTTCTTTTTTTTTTTTGAGACGGAGTTTCACTCATGTTACCCAGGCTGGAGTGCAATGGCGCGATCTCGGCTCACCGCAACCTCTGCCTCCTGGGTTCAGGCAATTCTCCTGCCTCAGCCTCCTGAGTAGTTGGGATTACAGGCACGCACCACCATGCCCAGCTAATTTTTTGTATTTTTAGTAGAGACGGGGTTTCACCATGTTGACCAGGATGGTCTCGATCTTTTGACCTCGTGATCCACCCGCCTCTGCCTCCCAAAGTGCTGGGATTACAGGCTTGAGCCACCGCGCCCGGCCATTCACATTCTTTTCTTAAGCTCATAATTACTTGTACTTGGAAGATGGCTAAGCTCATAATTGTTCCCACTTGGTTTGTGGGATAATATAAATTCTCAAACATCTCCAGATATAGCAAAATTCTCAAACATCTCTAGAGTGGTGTAAAGGTTTTCAGTGAGTTCATATCCATATAACACCCTTGTAGGTCTGGGGAAGGGTTGTTGACTGGGACTAGCATTTCAGTCTTCTGGCTCTAACTGTGCTCTTGACCTGATACCATTCCAAAGCTTACTCTTTGTGGAAGGAATAAATTTAGGGCTTTATTTTCACTGAGGCTGCCAACTTGCTTGGTTATAGCAGGAGAAGAAAGGGAAAAATTAAGAATGTGACTCTTGTTATTTTTCTTTCTGCGTCCTAAAACAATAACTGAGGTCACATTATGTATGTGCTTGATTCTGTTGTATAGAGAAATTCTGTTAAGAGTATTTGTTACCAGATGTTTTATCAGTTTGAGTCTGTGTTGGAAACTGAGCAGTTTCCAAGTACTTTTAACTTAAGAATGCCATCTGGTGGTGGTGCATAGAGAATTATTTGGCTTTTATTCTAGCCTGTGGCCTTGCTTATAATATATATGAAAGTTCCTAAATTGAAAGTGATAATCAGAGGCACTACTGTAGTGGTAGTTTTGTGTTTCTACCTCTCCAGGGTAAAAAACTGACCTGTTTTTAAACACAGAAGCATCACATTTTTTGTTTAATCCTAAAACTCATATCTTATGTTTTTGAAGTTGTAGGTCATGACAAATTAGTGGATTCTGAATTCACTCTAGTGGTTGAAACACCTTCTAAGTTTATAGCTCAGAGATTCATATCTTTAATCTGTGTTTTTCAAACTATGGATTATAATTTGTTAATGAATTGGAAGTTAGTGGGTTGCAGCCAACATTTTAAAAATGGAATACATATTAAGAAAATATGGTTCTCATGGAGCAAGGTTAATTAAAATGTGTGTGTGTGTGTGTGTGTGTACACACACACAAATATATGTATGTAAAAATATATATTTACTTGTATGTAAATGTCATGGGTCACAATTGTATTTCTTTGGAGTCAAGCATTTGAAAGCCACTAATTGTTATCATAGCCCCATCTACTGGTACTTAAGGATATTGCTACTGAAGGATTTTAGGAAGATAGTCTGGTTATTTTCATGCTCCAGGCCTTTTTATGGTCTTTTCTTTTGCAATTTGAAAAGTAAATATATGTTTATCTGAATAATCATATTTGTCATTAACATGTATCTAGATTCTTTCTGATCAATATCAGATGCAGGATGTATTGGAGAAATCTGATCATCTGATAGCTGCAGCAAAAGAGCTGTTTCCTCGTAGGCGAACAGGTATTCAATTCAAACAAAAGCTTTTCTTCCTTATTAAATTATAGCCCACAACTGACTATTTGGAAGAACTTACAGGCCTTTCTTAGGCATCATATTTATATTACAAGTATTGTAGGGTGGATTTACAAGGGTTGTTAGGGTTAGGGTTATTATAATCTCTTTCCATAAGAATATTAACTACTTGTATTTCAAATAATTCAGCTAAGGAAAATAAATTGTTTTAATCAACTAAAATATCTTGTGTAAAGGATTTTGTAATTTTAAAATGACTTGAGTAAAGCTTAGTTTGAAACCTAAAGCAACTTCAGTCTCTCAGAGGAACGTTGCCTCTTGTCAGATACACGCATTATTTATTTTAATGTGTGTATAGTTCCTTTTTTATTTTCTAGAAACATCATTGGTTTTTCATATAATGTTTGAATTCTGGCTTAGTAATTTATTAATGTTACTGTGGGCTAGTTATTTAAAGTCTGTGAGTTTCAGTTTACTGATCTGTAAAATAATATTAGTACTTATAGGGTTTTGTGAGGGTAGAATGAGTTAATAGATGTAAGTACATTTAGAACAGTGCCTGGCATATAGTAAGCACTACATTAATGTGAGCTGCTATTTAAGATTTTCATATGATGATCAAGTATGGGGCAGTATATAGAGTATATGCAGTATAGAGCTTGTGAAGTCAATTTAGTTAAATAAAACAAATCATCAGAACTTCTTTTCCTTTTGCAGGGTTTCCAAATATAACAGTGGCTCCTGATTCCTCTCAGAGCCCCATTGTGGTAAATCAAGACCCTGTCACCCAATCTATCTTTAATGAGTCTGTCATAGAACCTCAGGTAATGTGCTCTACTCACAGATATAACACTCATGCTAAAAGGAAGTTTAGATTGATATAGGCCTTGTGGTAAACATTTTAAAAATTTAAATATCAACAAATGCTATTTGTGGTGGCTAGATTTGCTTTTACTTAAGTGTATTGCACTTTCTGTGAGAAATGTTTGTACCGAATAAGACTGGATGATGATAGCTAAAATTTATTGAGTGCTTTCCTAGTAGGTGTATATACTGTTGTTATCCCCATTTGGCAGATGAGGAAACTGAAGCTGAGAAAAATTAAGTGACTTGCCAAGATTACATAGTTTGCATCAAAGATGGGATTCAAATCGAGGCCATGTGGCTCCACAAGACTGCCATTGATCATTATGGAAATAGCAGGGAGCCTTTCCACTTGGAGTAAGGTGATCCCAGGGAGTTGCAAGATCCAATACCGAGAGCCAGCTCAGCCGTAGAGACCCCCACCCAGGCGGCGCAGAAGGAACTGAGAGGCAGACACTAAGAATAGCAAAGTGGGACTATCCGAGGGGCCAGCAGCCTTCTGAGCTGAGAGCCTCAGGGGCTGACTGTATTCTAGACTGAAGGCCTCGAATAGACTCTGACCCACACAGTTATTCTCTCTGAACAGGTGATTATTATTAAGAAACAGTTGTTTGGTATTTTCTCATAACACAAAATATGCCAAGTAGGCAGCGGGTGCTGGCTTACCACTGAACTCATACAAACTGTAAAGTATTCTCCATGAGGGAGCCACGGGGGCAGGGTCAGATATCTTGAAGAATTGTTTTAACCTGTGTATGATATTGATACATTGTCCTGCCACTTTGGAATGCCCGAAGTAGTTTTCTTGGGGAGGGCGGGGTGGGGAGGGTGGTGCTACGTTTTCCTTGCCATCACTCTTCTTAGCAAGCAATATATTTTACCATACACTCAGCATTTCTCAGTATTCATAAACTTAACATTTCTCAGCAGTCCAGAATCATAAAAGATATATTTATTGTTTCATACTTCTAAAGACAATTAAGTAAAATGTTACACATATTTTAAATAGCCATATCTATTAGCCATATTTATTTCAGTCATACTTTAAGTACTTTTTCGGTTATTTGGAGCCTGGAAACAAGTACACAATGTATCCCAGAAACATGGAATAAAGCAGTCAGATTTTATTGTGTTTAAGAGTCTATTCTCACACCTGAGCCTATTACTGTTAATACAGCAATAGAATTTCAAATTAATGTTACTGATACAACTAATTTACGTACCTGGTTTAAGTTCTTTCTCAATTTACAGCTGATAGCAGATGAAAAACAGTGATGGGGGCCTCTCAAAGCAGAGGTAGCAGAGAAGAATGTTGGTGAGGGAGGAGAGAGAAGACACCTTAATAGATGAGCAGAGGACCACTATACATCAGAAAGGAAATTGGTGTTGCTATAGATAATCTTGAGTCACCAAGCAAAAATGAAATTGTTACTGTATTACTTAAGTTCTCTGGGTCCTAATTTCTTCATCCATATAGGAATTAGTGAGACTGAACCTACGCACTTATTCATCATGTAGTATTTTGGATCATGTACTAGATGCTAGGATACATAGATGATTAAGGCATGTCTCTGTCATTGGGTTGGGGAAGTAGCAGGATTTGAGGTTAGAGAGACAAGCTGGACCTAGGTCCTGAAGGGCTAAGGACTGGAAAGTAAAAGTAGAGCCACTGAAGGATTTTAAAGAGAAGTCATGATGAGATCCAGTATAGTGTGGGAGATGGATTGGGAAGGGACAAGACTGGAGAGAGGGTCTGGTATGAAGACTTGGTGGGCATCTTAGAAGTGGTGAGGGCCTGACCCAAAGTAGTGCCAGTAGGGAAGGAAATAGAGGAGAGTAGGGATAGACTTGAGCATTTGCTGGCTTGAGCATTTGAGTAGATGGTGACACTGTTCATTGTCTTAGGTAATATTGGCAGATAATATTGGCAGGAACAAAGTATCTGGAAGAATGGTGGGAGGGGTTCGGAAGCTGTTCAGTTTGGACCTATTGAGTAGGGATATCTTGTTTTTGAGACAGGGTCTTGGTATGTCACTCAGGCTAGAATGCAGTGGCACAATCATGACTCACTGCAGACTCCATCTCCTGGGCTCAAGCAGTCCTCCTGCCTCAGCCTCCTGAGTAGCTGATACTACAGGTGCATGCCACCATGCCTGCTTAATTTTTTGTATATTTGGTAGAGACGGGGTTTTGCCATGTTGCTCAAGTTGATCTCAAACTCCTGGGCTCAAGCCATCCTCCTGCCTCTTAAAATGCTAAGGTTATAGGAATGAGCTACTGTGCCTGGCCAGAACAGGGATATCTTATAGGCCAGTTGCAGATGAATGTCTAGGGCTTAGGGCAGATCTGGTTGTGAAGATCGATGTTTGGAAACTAATAGCATTTCATTTGTAGTTACAGCTTTGGAATGAGATATAACCACTCAAAGTGGATCAGATGAGGGGAGAAAAGGTTGATATAGGCCTTGTGGTAAACATTTTAAAAGTTTAAATATCAACAAATGCTAGTTGTGGTTGCTAGATTTGCTCTTTCTTTAGTGTATTGCACTTTCTATGTGTAACGTTTCTACCAAACAAGATAAGACTGGATAATAATAGCTGAAATTTATTGAGTGCTTACCTAGCAGGTGTGATGTGACTTTAGTCACATCAGATATAAGGAAAGGGTAGAAACATAAGATCAGTAAAGGTGATTGGGAAGGAATGGCCAGAAGAGTAGGAGAAAATCTAAGAAAATACAGTATTATGGGAGTTAAAGGAAATGTGTATCAAGTAGATTTTTTTTTTTTTTTTTTTTTTTTTTTGAGGCAGAGTCTCGTTCTGTTGCCCAGGCTGGAATGCAGTGGCACAATCACAACTCACTGCAACCTTGACCTTCCTGGGCTCAGGTTGTCCTTTCTCCTCAGCCTCCTGAGTAGCTGAGACTATAGGCATGGGCTATCTCTCTTGACTAATTTTTGTATTTTTTAATAGAGATAGGGTTTTGCCGTTTTGTTCAGGCTGGTCTTCAACTCCTGGGCTCAAGTGATCCATCCACCTTAGCCTCCCAAAGTGCTAGAATTACAGGCATGAGCCACCACACCTGGCCAAGTAGATTTTAAAGGAAAGAAATGAGTGATCAGAAAAGTAAGGGAAGACAAAGACAGACATATCCATTTGATTTAGGAGTAAGTGTGTTGAAGTTGACCTTATAGAGAGCAGATTAAGTAGAGCAGTAGGGCAGAAGCAGAGTTGCAGGGCGTAGGTTGTGAGTGAGGAGGGCGGAACAACTCTTTTAAGAAGTTTGGTGGTAGAAGAAAGAAGATATATATATAGCTTAAGATAAGTATAGGGTCGGGGTAAGATGGGAGAGGCTTGCTCACGTTTAAATGTTGGTCAGCTGAAGCCACTACAGAGAGAGGTTGAAAATGTGGTAGAGAGACAGGATAATTGATAGGAGTGGAAGAATGTGAGAGGATTTGTGTTCTAGAACATGTGGAGGGCTTAGGAGAAGGGACCTCTTTTCTGTTATGACAAAAAAAAAAGAAAGTATGAGTGTATATATACTCAACTTGTGCTGTTTTTATTGTTTTGTTGAGACAGGCTCTTAATGATGTAGATGGTGAAGAAGAAGGAACTGTGAATAGCCAGTCAGGAGAAAGTGAGAATGAGAATGAGTTTGATAACTCTCTCAACTCTCAGTCTAACATGAATACAGACAGGTATGTATATACGGCATAAATATTTATAGCTTCTAGCTTTTTTCCATGGCCATTTCAGCATTTGTTTATTGCATCATTTTTTATTAAATGGGAGTTTACTTTTGTTTAAAAATATGTTATTTTGATATTTCAACATAATTTGCAGGGGTATTATAAAAAGCTCTTACATACTCTTTACTGTGATTCATCAATTATTAACATTTTCCACATTTGTTTTATCATTTTATCTCCTTTTCTGAGATGCATGCTTGCACATTTGCACCCTAATACGTAGTTTTTTTGTCCCTCATCTATCTCTCGCCCTTCTCCTTCTGAGTGTCCAAAGTCTGTTATATCACTCCTTATGCCTTGCATACCCATAGCTTAGCTCCTTAGAAAGTGAGCTTGGTTTTCCATTCCTGAGTTCCTTCACTTAGCATAATGGTCTCCAACTCCATCCAAGTTGCTGTAGAAGACATTATTTTTTGTGTGGGTGTGTGTGGTTGAATAGTATTCCATGGTGTACCTATAGCGCATTTTCTTTATCCACCCATTGTTTGATGGGCACTTAGATTCCGTATCTTTGCAGTTGACACACATTGTTAAAGAACCATTTGGAAGTAAGTTTCATACTTCATATTTCTTTATCCCTAAATACTTCAGTGTGTGGTTCCTTAGAAAAAGAGCATTCATTCAGATAAAATCAGTACAATGACCGCAATCAGGAAATTACATTGATTTAATGCTATTATCTAATCTATAGACCTTATTTAGATTTCTCCAGTTGTCCCAGTAATGTTATTTATGTTGTTTTGAATGATTAAAGAAACAATCATAATCACTTATTGTATTTAGCTTTCATGTCTTTCATTTAAAAAAAATCTGGAATCTCCTAAGATATAATCTTAGTGTTTCATTGCTTTTTATGACATTTTTATGGTTTTGAAGAAGTACAGGGCAGTTATTTTGCAGAATTCTCTCTAACTTGACTTTTGTTTTATAATTTCTTCATTATTAGACTCAGCTTACTTATACATTTTGGGCAGGAATACGCCTAAAGTGATGCTAAGTCATCAGTGCATCATATCAAGAGGCAGTGATACCTTGGTTTCATTATTGGTGCTGTTAACTTTCATTTTTGGTAACAGTGATATCTGCCACGTTCCTTCAATGGATTATACTCTGTTTTATCTTTTATTTATTTTGATGTTCACTTGTCACATATTTGGGAGCTTCTTCAAGTAATTCCTGTGTCCTTTTAACACATCTTCTTTAACATTTGATTTCTGGCACAACATAGCTCTTATACTTTGTCTTTCCATTCCTTAGACTCAACCATTTCTTCAAGAATCCTTGGTTCATTTTATTAAAGGAGGGTGTTTAGAAGTCAAGATCTAAGTATTAGATGTGCTTATTGACCCTGGCATAATGGTTTTTAGACCAACAGATACATATATATGCACTCATACATATATACCTGTAGTCATATGTATATGAACATATCTATATTAGTATCTAGCTTTCCGTCTATTTAGCTATAAATCATGAATTTACACTGATAGCTCCAAGTCCAATTTAACACTACTAGTTTTATCTTGGTCCTCTTTTATTCCGTATTTGTATTGCTCTTCTTTAACACTGAGCAGCATGTCTCCAAGCATTACACAAGTATATTGATTCATATTCAATCCTGCAATACATAGAAAGGGGTTTTGGAATTGCTGCACACATACTACTGCAAAAATAAACCTAAGTAGAGTTCAAGATTATTAGCAGATTTTTAAGAGGTTATTGTGTTCGTTTGAAATATAATTAGGTTCATTTGTTTCTATTTGTATTCAGTTTTAGGTTTTTACCTCTCTTCTTGACAAAATTGTATAAAAAGATGTTTTCAGGGTAGAGTCATCATCCTCCGTCCCTTCTAACTAGTTCCCATCTGCCCTTACTCTTGTAGGTAACCAGTTTCCTTAGTTTTAAAATTTATTCTTTCTGTGTTTCTTTTTATAAATGTAAGCAGATACATATACCCTTATTTTCTCTTCTTTCTTATGTTAAAGATAACATACTATATTTGCTTTTATTTTACTTTAATTGACAATAAATGTGCATATTCATGGGGTACATAGATGTTTTGATACATGTAATGTTTAGTGATCAGATTGGGATAATTAACATATCCGTCTATATTTGCTTTTACCCCTTAATAATATATCCTAGAAATCTCCCTATAGCTGTTTATAAGTTTACAGAGGTATTTTTTCCCTTCATTTTTATAACAAAATGAAACAGTTACATAGTACTAAATTGTATGAGTGTGCCATAGTTTATTTGACCATTCTCATATATATATGGTCATTTAGGTTATTTTCAGTTTTTTATTCTATTTTTATTTTTTGAGGTGGAGTCTCATATTGCTCAGGCTGGAGTGCAGTGGTGCCATCTTGGTTCACTGCAACCTCTGCCTCCCGGGTTCAAGTGATCTCCTGTATCAGTTTCCCAAGTAACTGGGATTACAGGCATGTGTCCACCAGGCCTGGCTAATTTTGTATTTTTAGTAGAGACAGGGTTTCACCATGTTGGCCAGGCTGGTCCTGAACTCCTGACCTAAGGTGATCTACCCACCTTGGCCTCCCAAAGTGTTGGGATTACAGGTGTGAGCCACCGAGTCCGGCCATTTTCAGTATTTTATAATTACAAAAACACTGCAGTGAATAACCTTGTGTATATGTATAATAATACATATGTACAACATATACATTATATACAATTATATAATATATATGTAAGGAGGTCTTTATTTAGGATAAATTGTTAGAAGTGGGATTTTGGGGTTAAAGGGTAAATGCCATGTTAATTCTGCTTTATGAAGGTTATAATATTTTGTATTCTCCCTGGCAAAATAATGTGTGGCCAGCAGAGTATGTTGTCAGGTTTTGATTTTTGCTAATAATATCATAGGTGTGAGCTGGGCATGGTGGCTTGTGCCTGTAATAGCAACTACTACTCAGGAGGCTGAGCTTGGAGGATCACTTGAGCCCAGAAGTTTGAGTCAAGCCTGGGCAACATAGCGAAAGTCTGTCTCTAACTTCAAAAAAAAAAAAAAATTAAAAATAATTTCATAGGTGAGAAAGGGTATCTTAGCGTAGTTTTCACTTTTTTTTTTTTTTTTTTTTACTTTTCAGTTAAATTGAAAATATTTGCATGTTAAGGGACATTACAATTGTCTGTTCATGTCTTTTGCACATCTTTCTTTTAAGGTTTTGGTATTGTTTTTCTTGCTTTGTAAATACTCTACATATTAAGGATATTAGTCTTTTACCTATATAATATGTTACAAATATTTTTCCCAGTATTTTTTGAATTTCTGATGGCATTTTTTTTAACCAAGCAAAATATAGTTCGAATTTATTATTATCTTTTTGCATGTAGATCTTGATTTATATTCTGAAATTTTCTAAAATCCAGGTTATGGAGGAACTCACTCATGTTTTCTAGTACTTGTGCAGTTTCATTTTTTTACATTTAGTTCTGTAAGCCATTTAGAGTTTATTTTGGCATATAGTATGAGATGTAAATCCAATTTTTGTCTTTTTATAGGTGGCTCTCCAGTTGTCCCAGCATCATTTATTAAAGTCTACCCTTGTCCGCCTGATTTGAGATTGCTCTGTTTGTCACATGCTAAATTTCCTTATGTACTTGGATCTGTTTCTGGATTTTCTATTCTGGTCTGCATGCTTTGTTTCTGTAGTCATGCTCTAATACCATATTCTAACAAGAGAGGGTTTATAGTGATTTAATAGACTCCCTCATAGCTTTTTACATTCATAGTTTACTTAGTGACTCTTAAGTGTTTATTTTTCCATATAAATTTGTTTAACATCACAAACTTATTGGCATTTTTTCTTAGGATATTTTTTATTATTATTGTTTACATTTTAAGTTCCAGGATACATGTGCAGAACATGCAGGTTTGTTACATAGGTAAATGTGTGCCATGGTGGTTTGCTACACCTATCAACCCATCACCTAGGTTTTAAGCCCAGCCTGCATTAGCTATTTTTCCTAATGCTCTCCCTCCCAACCCCACCCCAAAACAGGCCCCAGTGGGTGTTCTTTCATTCTGTGTGTCCATGTGTTCTCACTGTTTAGCTCCCACTTATAAGTGGGAACATGTGGTATTTGGTTTTCTGTTCATGCGTTAGTTTGCTGAGGATAATGGCTTCCAGCTCCATCCATGTCCTTGAGTAGTATTCCATGGTTTTTTTTTTTTTTTCTTGAGATGGAGTCTTGCTCTGTGGCTTGATCTCTGCTCACTGCAACCTCTGCTTCCCCGGTTCAAGCGATTCTTCTGCCTCAGCCTCCTGAGTGGGTAGGACTACAGGTGCATGTCATCACACCCAGCTAATTTTTTGTATTTTTAGTAGAGACAAGGTTTCACCATTTTGGCCAGGATGGTCTCGATCTCTTGAGCTCATGACCCACCCTCCTCGGCCTCCCACAGTGCTGGGATTACAGGCGTAAACCACCGTGCCAGGCCAGTATTCCATGTTTTTTATTAAATTAACTAGAGTGAACTAGCATCTTTGTCATGGTGAATTTTACTATCCAAGAGCATAGTATATTTTTGTTAAAAATCTACTTTTCTGTTTTTCAGGAGTGTCTTAACATTTCTCTCATATAGATTTTGCTTATTTCTTATTGAGTTTATTCCTAAGTATTTTGGAGCTTTTGCTGTTCTTTTAAATGGAATTTTGTCTTCCATTATACCTCCTAACTAGTTATTCTTTGTGTTTCGGAAGGCTACTGATATCCATCTATTACCTTGATATTCTGTTACTTTATTGAATCTTGGTTTAATTAGTTTTAGCACTGATTTTCTAAGGGTTTCTAAGTTGACTATCATGCCCTCTGCAAATAGACATTGTTTTGCTTGTTTTCTAAGTCTTAAACCTCTAATTGGTTTCTTTTGTATATTTTATTAGTTATAGGACAGCGTTCAATAATAATGGAATAGTGGGGATCCTTGCTTTGTTTTTGATTGCATGAAAATGCTTCTGTTGTTTCCCCTTAAGTAAGGTACTGGCTTTAGTATTGAGGTCTTTTTTTTTTCTTTCTTTCTTTATTTCTTTACATTTTTAAAATTGTTATTTTTAGTCTTTATTGAGACAGGGTCTCACTCTGTTACCCCAGCCAGAGTGCAGTGGCCTGAGCACAGCTCAGGTGATCCTCCCACCTCAGCCTCCCTCGCCTATAGTAGCTGGGACTACAGGCGTACAACCACCATACCCAGGTACATATTTTTTTAAAATAATGCTAAGGAAATACCAATCAACTCATGTTTCCTTGAGTGTTTTTTAAATCAGTAATGAGTGTTAATTTTATCAGACTTTTTCAATATCTATTAATCATGAGCTTTCTGCTTACGTCTCTTAACATGGTACATTATATTATGGACTTCCTAATATTGCACCATTCTTGCATTTCTGCAGTAAATTCTATTTGACCATAATGTGTTATTTTCATTAATGGAGTATTGGAGGTTGTTACTATTTTCTTTGGTATTCTTGTATTAAAATTCAAAAATTTTATTGTCTGTCGTTTGTATCTGTAGCCTTTATCAAGTTGAGGTAACAATGTGATACTTGATTTTATAAGAACCATCTGGAAGATTTTTCTAATTTTTTAAGTCCTGGAACAATTTATATAGCATTGAGACTATCTGTTTTTTGAGGCTGATAGCTTTCTTCCTCTGAAACTATTTTCTTATGGTGCTTTTTTGATGGGGAAGTGCAATAATAACTTGGCTTCTTTATTTAAGCTGCTATTTCTTTTCAAGCCAATTTTTGTAAGTTATATTTTCTTAGGAAAATTTCCATTTCGTCCAGGTTAATCAGTGTATTTCCATAGAGGTGTGCTAATAATCTCTATACTTCTAAAAAAATGTTGTTTCAGTGCTGACTTGCTCTCAATCATTTATTTTGGTTTGCTGTCTTTCTTAAAATCAGGTTTTTAGCAGTTCACCTATTTTATGAATTTTTCAAAGAACTAAGATTTTTAATTTATCAGAGGTCCAGTTTTCTGATTTCTTCCTCATCAATTTTTGCTTTTATCTTTATTTCCTTCCCTGTGCTTTTTTTGGTTTACTTTGTTTTTCTAGTAAACATAATTGAGAATTTAAAACATTCATTTTCATTCTTTTATTTTTAATTGATAAACATGTTTAGGGCTCTGAATTCTACTCTAATCACTACTATAAATATGTACCATACATTCTAGTATGTAGTGTTTTGTTACTTTAGGAATGAAGTAATTTCAGTTTATATTTTCATGTTTACTTAAGAGTTGTCTAATAGAAGATTTTTAAAAGGTTTTCCAGAGCCTCTTTGTTTTTCTAGCTTTATTATATTCAGAGTGTGATTTGTAATATTTCTACTTGTGGAACTTAATGATATTTTCTTTTTACGAATTTTTACAAATGTTTTATGTGTGTGCCTGAGAAAAAAGCATATACTCTACCAAGGTATAAAGTTCTGAATGTATATCCATAGATCTACCTCATTGATTATGTTGTTTACTACTTTTGTATCCTTATTTATTTTTGCCACTATTTTCTACTGAGAATGGTGTATTAAAGCCTCCTACTACTAGGATGTTTCTATTTCTCTTTGCATTTTATGTTTAAGTATATTTAAACATTAGAGTTTAAATTTAGTTTAAATAACTAAATTTAGTTATTTAGTTTAAATAACTCTATATTTAAACATAGAGTTAAGTACTTCCTTTCTTATAAAAGTCACGATTGTGTTTTTTGGTAAATGTTTTTTGGAATGTAAGTGTTACATCTTCTTTGTGATTTATAACTTTTACCATTATAAAATATGCTTTGTCACATTTAATACCTTTTGATTTCATTTGTACTTCGTCTGATACCAGGAATGAAACCTCTGCTCTTTTCTTGTCTCCAATTTCCTGGCTTATCTTTGCTTTTTACATTTAGCCTTCTGTATTTTAGATCTTTAATATATTCAGCCTTTTGAAATTATTTTGTGTCAAGTATGTCTCTTGTATTCAATGTAGAGTTCATCTTGCCTTGTTAGACAATTTGAAAATATTCTTTTAATTGAAGTAAGCTTATAACACTTATTGATGTGTTTAATGTTAACTTTGTCACATTGTTTTATAGTTCTGTTTATTGTACTATAATTACATTATGTGATGTTTCTTTTCTGTTCTTTTCAAAAATTTCTTTTGGTATTTAGGAAGTTTGGAATTTGTTCTGGTGGTTACCTTTGTATATATATCTTTTACAGAGCCTTTAATCTTGTTTTCTTTTTTTACATGTCACTGTCATGTAAAAAAAAAAATTAAAACTTTTTTGTTTTTTTACATGACAATGACATATAAAAAAAGTTTAAACATTTTTTTGTTTTTTTAAATGTCTGCCTATTGTCTGTACAATAAGTGAGTTTTTCCATGTTCCTTTTTTTCCATTGTTTTCTCTGTATCCTTCTCCCCATTTTTAGTTGTATATTTTGCTTTGACAGAACATGAAGTATTTTTATGTATTATGCTTCCATGTGGTATCCCGTTTTTGTTTTTGTCTTATGGCCACAATTAAGTATATTAAATAGCTCACAAGTTTGGTGGCTTAAAACAACAGAACTTGATTACTTCCAAGTTCTGGGAGCCAGAAATTTAAAATCAGTTTCACTAGGCCGACGTCAAGGTATCAGTAGGGCCATACTCCCGCCGGAGGAGAAGCTGCTCTGGAAGAGAATTTGTTGCTTGCGTCTTCTGGCTTCTGAAATTGTGGCTGCATCACTCCAATCTCTGCCTCTGTCTTAACATCATCGTCTCCTCTGTGTGGGTGTCAAAGATCTCCCTCTGCCTGTTTCTTATAAGAATATACATGAAATAAGAAAAAAATTTTTAAAAAGGAATATACGTGATTGCATTTAGGGCCTACCCAAGATATCTCCTATCTCTTAAGGATTCTTAATTGTATCTGCAGAGGCTCCCCACACCCGTTTTTTTTTTTTTTTTTTTTTTTTTTTGCCATATAAGGTAATAGTGACAGGTTCTAGGGTTTAGACATGGAACATCTTCAGGTGTTATTATTTAGCCTACTGGGGTCCTTCCAGTGGCCCCCTGCGATCCATCCCAATATCCTTCAGTTTTCAGCTTCAGTTCAAGTTCAAAAATCTCATCTAAATCTCGTTAGCTAGAAAGTCCTAAATCTCGTAATCTAAGTCAGTTATGGGAGAACTGGATATGATCCATCCTGGTGCAAAATTCTTAATTTGTGGTCTGAAACTAGAAAACAAGTTGTCTGCTTTCAGAATACCATGATGGGACAGACATAGGGTGAAAGTTATAGACATTTCCATTTCACAAGAGAAAATCAAGGAAGAAAGGGATCAGCAGTTCCAAGCAACTTTGAAATTCAACAGGGCAAATACTATTAGGTTTCAAGACCTAGAAATAATGCTCTGTGACTTGAGTCTTTACCCTTCTGGATCCATGGCTCTACTGTCTGTGCCTGTGGCTCTAGTTTTGGCCTCTGTGCCTATGGATCTGCAGCTCTGGCCACATGTTCTCACGTATTTGTGGGAGCTAAAAATGAAAACAATTGGACTTATGAAGATAGAGAGTAAAATGATGGTTACCAGAAGCTGAGAAAGGTAGTCTGTAGACTTTTTGCAGTCTAGCATCCTTCCTTCATTCCATCCTGCCTTTGTGTCTTTCAATTCAAGCCAGCAGTATTTCTGTCGGTATAACATTCTCAAAAGATTTTGTAGGTGTCTTGTATATGCCATGGTAATCTACTCCATAGACAGATCCTTCCAGGAAAATCCCATCTTTATTGTTAGCTTCTTCTGAGATCATTAGGAAGATCCAGTAATCACACGCCTTATCTCTTCAGAACTAGTAAAAGGTTATTCAACCATACTCTCGTCCTTCTTTCTAGAGTATGCTTTCCTAACAGCGACTTTACTAATTTTTTGCAATTTGGACAGACTGTAAACAACTCAAAACACCAAGCCCTGGTTCCATTTGCTTAAAGTTTTTCCTTTCATCTGTCTCTTTTTTCTTGCTTTTATACTAAGCCTCCAGAAGAAGGTAGGCTGTACCTTCAGCACTTTGAGAAATAGATAAATGAATCACACAGTTGAAAATTATAATACCAGCCTTATCAGTGATAAAGATGTTTACAGCATAATACTTAGCCCTGTAACCAATGTGCTTGTAATTAGTAACCCCTAAACTACAGCGTCTCTTCTCACTCTCTCTAACCCCTCCCTGACACACAGGGACAGAGTATGCTGTGGTCAGTTTACTTCAGTGATGAGCAGAGACTGGCTGCTCTGTGGACAGGCTCCTTTGTAGGACAGAAACCAAAAAGGGCTAAGCCATATGTGCTTAATTACTTTACTCTAGAGAGAGAGAGGAGGATGCAGCCATACCACAAAACTTCAGAAAGGGCAAACATGCTTGTGTTAGGGACCAAGGTAGGTAGGAAACTGGGAGGCCAATGCAATGATTCTTTCCAACACTAAGGTGATAGGCATTTTTGCTCTCTCTCTGTCTTATCAGTTAAAGTGAACAGTATTTTTTTCTTTGATTATGAATTACTAAAAGCTCCTTCAAATCAAACATGTTAGTATTTGGACAGTTTACATGATAGCACCTACTATTCTATAATAGCACTCTCATAAAAGTTAAACCAGATTTACACTAGCTATAATGTATGCAGTGGAAACACTTCCAGAGTTACATGTGGTGGGAGACATTTCTTAGCTACCATCCAACAAACTGTTAGTTGTTGAATTATTCTATGGTAGGTGCTATCATTTATATTTATATTATATTAAAATTCTTATATAGCTCATTTTCCCATAATTTATAGGTTTCTCCAGCAACTAACAGAGGAGAATTCTGAGTTAATTAATAAGTTGTGGACTGATATTCAGCAGAAAATGGCAACCCAGTCACAAATAACTCCTCCAGGAACGCCATCATCTGCTCTTTCATTAGGGGAACAAAGAGGTTTGTTTCCCCTTTGCGTTATTTCTAGTTGCCTGCTTTATTGAGTTCATTCTTGAATGAAGTAATTTTTAAAGGAGTATTATTTGAGTTTTGACTGCCTTAGCCTAATTGACTAAATACTGATGGATCTGTCAATTGAAATATTTTCTTAAGATGTTTGTTCACTTGAGATACTTTTGGAAATGTTCTATCTTTTAGCTGCTCTCAATGCTACCAGTGCTGTCAAGAGACTCCAAACCAGGCTTCAGCCTGAAGAAGCTACTGAGACTTTAGACTCAAGCTCTGTTGTGGGACACATGCTGAACTCAAGGAAGCAAAAACAGCTGTTAAATAAAGGTTCAGTCCCTTAATTTACAAAGATGAATGCTTAAATATGTAACTTGATAGAGCTGTCTTAATCTCTTAGTAAATTTTTTTTCCTCTTAATCTGATCCACATGGTTCCAACTAAGAGTTTGTTGAATGGTAGCTAAGAAATGTCTCTTACCACATGTAAGTCTCGAACAGTGGTTCCAGTGCATTCATTATAGCTAGTGTAAATCTGGTTTAAACTGTTTAATTTTTATGAGAAGAATGGCGATATCATCTATAAAAGCCTTTTATAAATTGTGAACAATAGTCAAAAGGTCTTTCTAGTAGTTGTCTAGTCATACTTTTTCCTGGTCTTAAAATAGAATGACTTCTCTCATTATCAGTGAAAAGAAAACCGAATTTGCATGCTCTTTCCAAGCCGAAGAAAAACATGTTATCAGGTAGCACAACCTCTGCAGACTTACCAAATAGGACTAATTCCAGTCTGGATGTCCTCAAACACATGATACATGAAGTGGAACATGAAATGGAAGAATACGAGCGGTGGACAGGTCGTGAGGTCAAGGGACTGGGGAGCAGTCAGGGTCTTTCAGGCTTCACTTTGTCGCTGGTGAGCTCCCTCTGTCGCCTGGTTCGGTACCTTAAAGAGGTAAGAACAATCTTGCAAAGTGGTGATTACCCCTTAGCCAGACAGCTCATTTTAAAGAAAGCTCTCTCAACTAAATATATTCACACACACACTGTCAGATATAAATGTATATAATAAACTGTCAGATGTGAATGTGAAAATAAAACTACTAGTATAAATACATTTAAAAAAAAAAAAAGAGGTAAGAACATTAGGTTATTAGAGTTTTCCCTTCAGGAAGAAATGCATGGGGTTTTTTCCTCTCCAGTTATTGTAGCCTCCAAATAAAGAACAGCCAAATTTGAATAGCTTCCTTTAAAATACCTCAGTTTTATATTATCTGCAGTAAAGGCTTATCCTTTAAATTCTTTTCTGCCATTAGTAGGTACATGCTCAGATAAGTGATTTTAATAAGAGCTTTAGCAAATTATAATTAGTAGGGTAAATCTGCCATTAATATAATTATATCTTGTGCTAATATTAAATATTGCTGTTTGGCAATTGTAGATTAAGTAGAACTATTAACCATGTCTTCATTCTATTGCTATTCTCTGCTTCCTACTCCCACGTTCAGTTTGGAGAGTGGCATTGCCTATCATCTGTAGACATGATAGGTGGGAAAATTCTTTGTTATCTGTATGTGATACAGTTAAGTAACTCACATATGTAGGTAACTCACGTATAGCTTCATTGTCTAAGTCAGAGATGTTTTATTGTAAAAATAATTTATAAACTAAGAATTTTTCTTTGATTTCAAATAATCAAATTAAAGTTCCTTTAATTTGATTTCAAATAATTAAAGTTCCTTTAATTTGATTTCAAATAATCCATCCACAGAATGTCACAGAATTAGAGTTGGCTATGTATTTCATCTTTAAAAATCTATCTAAACTGTTATATACTTAAGCCTGTTGTACAAATATGACAAAAGTGTTTAAGGAAAATCTATTAACAAAATAGATCTACCACCTTAATACAGATGTTTCAGTTTCTCTAGCGCTGTCTTCCTAAAGTTGAATTGCCTTTTTTTTTTTTTTTTTTTTGGAGACAGGGTCTCACTCTGTTGCCCAGGTTATAGCACACTAGTGGCATGATCTTGGCTCATTGCAACCTCCACCTCCCAGGTTTAAGCAATCAGCCTCAGCCTGCTGAGTAGCTGGGACCACAGGTATACGCCACTACTCCTGGCTAATTTTTGTATTTTTTTGTAGAGACACGGTCTCACTATGTTGCCCAGGGTGGTCTCGAACTCCTGAGCTCAAAGCAATCTTCCCATCTTGGCCTCTCAAGGTGTTGGGATTACAGGCATGAGCCACCACACCTGACTCTAAAATTCATTTTAAATGAAAGATTTGTTGTACTGTCATACCTATTAAAGCCTTAACATTCTTTCACCCTTAGGAATCTTCAGGAGTATGCTTTTGGCTCTTGGAAAGTATTTCAGGCTTAGAAGCATGTACTTTTTTTGTTTGGAGATAGAATCTTGCTCTGTTGCCAGGTTGGAGTGCAGTGATGTGATCTTGGCTCATTGCAACCTCCACCTCCCGGGTTCAAGTGATTCTCCTGCCTCAGCCTCCTGAGTAGCTAGGACTATAGGCGCATGTCACCATGCCCAGCTAATTTTTGTATTTTTAGTAGAGATGGGGTTTTGCCATATTGGCCAGGATGGTCTCAATCTCTTGACCGTGATCTGCCAGCCTTGGCCACCCAAAGTGCTGGGATTACAGGTGTGAGCCACTGCCCCCGGCCAGAAGCATGTACTTTTAAGCGAATCACTTGCTTTACAAAGTTAAACCATTTAAAGTTGTAGTCATTTATTTTAAAATATATTTTAACAAACTTAATTTTTGAATTGACGATATAGTCACGTGATATGGAAATTCAAAGATATAGCAGATTGTGCAGTGAAAAGTCTAACTCTCATCCCTAACTTACAGCCAGTCTGTTTGCTTACTTTTAGCCAAGTATTATTACCAGATACCAGTGTATTTTTCTAGAGATGGTCAGTGTGTATTCAAATAATATGTGTATGTATATCCCTCTTACTTTTTACAAAAAATGTAGCTACTTAATTTTATGTAACATTTTGTTCATTTTATTCTATTTAAAGAAATGAAGAGAATAAAGCAACACATTTTCTTTAATTAAATATAGTAAACCTTTTAATAAGAATCTTTGTCATTACTGTCACATAATATATGCTTCTTTGTAAACATCTTCTTTGCCAACTTTGAGTGAAAACTTAGTTTTCAACATGTGATGCTATTGGAGGACGTTTATTTGATATTTTTTTTGTAGAGTGAGATCCAGTTACGTAAAGAAGTAGAGACAAGGCAACAATTGGAACAAGTATTAGGTGATCATCGAGAGCTCATTGATGCTCTGACAGCTGAAATTCTTCTTCTTAGAGAAGAAAATGCTGCTACACAGGTACTCAGATGAGATCCCAATTTTTATGTGTTCAGTGGTATAAAACGTCTTTAAACATGTACTAGATTCTCTTAAAGTTGTTTTTGGTTTAACTGTGTTGATATGATTACTTATCAGTCATATTATCGGTGCTAGCTATTATCGAACATTTATTACATTGGAGGTATTATAGTAGAAGCTTGGAAATAGTATATAGACTGTCTCCCTGTCTTAAGAGACTTACTGTTTAGTGGGAAGACAGAGTCTGCATTTAAATTATAACTACCATTGTTACAGTAGTTAATCCAAAATGTGAAATGAGTGTTATGATAGCCACTTTTAATTTCAAAACAGCAGAAGATAGCCTTTCAGGAGTCCTTTTGCAGTTAAATCAGATGCTATTTACAGTTGTTGACAGTATCTTCATATTTGTTACATAAAGTCCTCTTTGCTGCTTGACTGATCGCTTCTTTTCTTTTTTCAAAGACTTACACAGTTTTCTTCTAGAAAACCTGCTTCTATGCTGCACTGAGCATTCTTCCTTTGGGTACTACTATTTTTTTTTTTTTTTTTTTTTTTGAGATGGTGTTTCACTCTGTCACCCAGGCTGGAGTGTGTGACACCCAGGCTGCAGTGGACCTCCTGGGCTCAAGTGATCCTACTGCCTTAGCCTCCCAAGTTGCTGGGACTACAGAGGTGCATCACCATACCCAGCTAACTTTTTGTGTTTTTAGAGACGGCGTTTCATCATGTTGCCCAGGCTGATCTTGAACTCTGGGGCTCAAGTGATTCGTCCGCCTTGGCCCTCAAAAGTGCTGGGATTACAGGCATGTACCACTGCACTCTGCTTCTTTGTGCACTTCTGATACTGTCTGGATATTAGTATTATTGAGTTTACTGTATTATGTTATATGTGTACTTGTCACTGAGACTGTGCTTCTTGAGTGTACACAATCTATTTTATTCGTCTTTTTTGTTCTCATGTAGTGGTTATTGTTTTATTTATTAGCCAGAAGAGAACTGCTTGTCTTATTTAGAAAAACAGTAGTTAGAAGATAAATTATTTGTGTTAATGGACATTAGATATAGATGTATAATTTTTTTAAATTGATAATATAGGGCCAGGCACAATGGCTCACACCTTTAATCTCAACACTTTGAGGGCCGAGGTGGGAAGATCACTTGAGGACAGGAGTTTGTGATCAGCCTGGGTAACAAGTGAGACCAGTTTACAAAAAATAAAAATATTAGCTGGGCACAGTGGCACATGCCTGTAGTCTTAGCTGCTTGGGAGGCTGAGGTAGGAGGGTCACTTGAGCCTAGGAGTTTAAAGCTGCAGTGAGCTATGATTTTGCCATTATACTCTCCCCTAGATGACAAAGTGAGACCCTGTCTTAACACACACACGCACACACACACACACACTCTCTCTCTCTCTCTCTCTCTTTCTCTCTCTCGATAATAGAGTTCACATACCATTAAGTCCACCCTTTTAAAATGTACATTTCAGTGTTTCTAGTATATTTGAAGTTGTATACCAGTACCATCACCTAAATCCAGAACATTTTCCTCACTCCAGAGAGAAATCCTATACTCTTTAGAAGTACTCTTCATTCTCTCTTCTCACGAGCTCCTGGCAGTCACTAATCTACTTCTGTGTTTGTGGATTTGCCCAATATGGATATTACACAGAAATGGAACAACGGAATATGTGGCCTTCTTTCACTTAGCATAATGTTTTAAGGTTAATATGTTTAGCATGTATCAGTACTTCATTCCTCTGTATTGCCCAACAATCTATTGTATGGATATACCATATTTTATTTATCCCTTCATTAGTTAATGAACATTTGGGTTATTTTTACTTTTTGTCTGTTACAAATAATACTGCTATGAACATTGTTATACATATTTTTGCAGAACATATGTTTTTAATTCTCCTGGGAAGATGTGCAGTTTTAAAATGTACTAATTTATTCAACATATCTTTATTGAATACCCGCCATGGGCCTGGTACTGTTCTAGGTACAGGAAATAGAATAGTGAACAAAATATAGAAAACTTTACTTTCATTGAGCTTACATTCTAAATAAACCCTAAAAACAAAAAGTGGAAGTATGGTAAGTTAGCGAGTGATATGTACTTCAAAGAAAAATAAAGCACACAAAGGCATAGAAAATACATAAGATGGAGTAGGATGCAGTTACAAATGAGATGGGCCATGCCTGTCTGAGGAAGTGACATTTGAGCCAAGACCTGGAAGAGGTGAGGAGTGAGCATGTGGGTCGCTGAGAGAAGAGCAGTCTGGGCAGAGGAAAAGCAAGTGCAAAGGTCTTGTGGTGGGAGTGTGACTGGTGAGCTTAGATTCATCAAGGAGACCAGTGTGGCAAGAGTAGAGTATGGGGAAGAGAGAGAGGCAGGAGACAAGATCAGGTAAGCCTGATCGCATAGGGGCTTGCATGCTGGTTGAAGACTTGGGCTTTTATGCTAAGTGAGATGGGAATACATATGTAAAGAGAAGAGACGTGATTTGTCTTGGGTTTAAGAGGATCACTCTGGGTTGTGTTGAAACTAGATCAGAGATTGGTACCCTTTCTTGGGTCGCAGTGCCCTTAGTGTCTTATAACACCCCTAGGCCAAAAGAATACCTAACAATTCTGCTTATTAAGTCCAAAAAACTGTGTTCTAACAACCGACTGTTTGAGAAAAAGTAATACTTTCTCTTAAATAACTACAATTATTTACTAATGGGTTATATGTACCTTTTGAGCACTGTACCACTTCTCAAAGTGTGGAATCATATGGGACACAGTCTTTCTTATTTCCTGTTCCACACTGATTTTCCTCCAGAACTGTTTTTTTTTTTTTTAACCTAGTGACTACTGAAAACCCAGCCATGAGAAGATTTGACAAAGTAATATAATGTAGTCTGACATTGAGACTGTGAACTCTCTTGAGCTAATAGTTCACCAGTGTGTCATAGATGGCAAGCACCACTGTTTCCTTTGAAAATTTAAATTTTCCTCTGGTGCTCCTGTAAGTTCACTTTAATGACCTGAGGTGCCTCAGCATACAGTTTGAGAACAGTATGGGACTAGACTAGATGGCCAAACAAAGCAGAATATTACATTAGGAGTTACTGGAATAGTTTAGGTGAGACATGGCAGCTTGGGTGTGAAAAGTACCCAAGTTCTGAATACATTTTGAAGGCTGACCAATGCAGTCTGCTAATTGATTTGATATGGAGTGAAGCAGAGGATATTGGAAAAGAGTCAAGGGTAATTCCAAAGTTTTGGGCTGAATGATTAAAATGATGAAGTTGCCATTTATGAGGTAGAGAAGGCTTTAGGAGGAATGTGGTTTTATATAGCTTAAGTTTGAGAAGTCTATTTGAGCTCTAGATGGAGGTGTTGAGTAGGCCACTGGATATATGAGTGTGGAATTTGGGAAAAAATTTGGGCTGGCGGTATAAAAATGTTTACTATACTTCATTCAGCAGTACTATTAATATTTCTGATGTCTGGCTGCACCTGACTTATCTAATGTCTGTATCTCTCTAAGCATGCATGAGAAAGATATATATGCTTAGATAGAAGTTTGTTACTGGCTGCCAGCCTTTGATTTTCTTACTTTGTTGTTATTACAGGGTGTCAGCAATTTACAGAACTCTCCTTTTCTTCCTTCTACCTGCAATTTTCTCTACTTCTAAGAACCATTCGCGTAACACCAATATGTAACTTAAGAAAGATGAGCATTATATGGTAGTGATCGAACCTGATGTTTTTAGATGACCTTCTTATATCATCTTTGTAGAAAAGATTAAGAACAAAACAAATTCATCTAAACTTCTGGGCAATCTGGTTGACTTTTACATGTAAGAATGGAATTCCAAACACTTAACACATTCGCTAAATCTATGGGTAAGGTATTTTGTGGGTGATCTTTTAAATTAAAAAAAAAAACAAAAAACCTTATGTGATATTAAAAAATATACACACACACACACATAGACAAATGAGAATATATACATATAGAAAATATAGTGTTATCTGTCTTATGCACTTATATAAAAACCAAGTTGTAATTAATATTCATATTAATTACATACAGAATTTTGTGCTTTTCTTTTTTCCCTTAACATTATTTCATATGCATTACCACAAATATTTAGAGTGTTCATGTTTGTCAGTTTAAATGCCTGGGTAATCTTCACTGTTTCCTCCACCTCATGTATCTCTGTCTCTTGGGGGTAGCTTAAGAGTCAGTTGGGACATCTATATGAAGAGGTTTTGTAAATGGAAAGCTCTGTAGAAAGGTTAATTCTTAATGTTATAGAAGGGTATTAATTACTATTTCATGATTTACTTAACCATTTCCCTATCATGGGACTACTGGAATATTTATAATTATAGATAGCATTGCTTTAATTTGAAAGTCTCAAATTCCTGAAATATTTAAAATGATGCTATTATACATGTGTAAACACACATATACTTTGTGTGGTTTGCTTTCTAGGTGGTGGTTTGATGTTTGATATGCTAATAATATTATTTCATATGTTTTCCTCTCCAGGCAAGACTTCAGCAGTATATGGTCACAACAGATGAGCAACTTACATCACTCACACATGCTATTAAGAACTGTCCAGTGATAAATAACAGACAAGAAATTCAGGCATCAGAAAGGGGAACCACAGGTAGAAGAGTTATGGACAGTCCAGGTGAGTGTGGTCTTATTATCTCAGACTCATTAGACTTAATGGCCTTAGGTAACAAATCAAACCCTAAGTCTCTAAACTTATATAGACTTATTGACTGTTTATGCATATGCAGTATTGTTCCTACTACAATTGCCACTACTTTCCAGCTAATATTGGATGCTTGCTCATGCCAGATACCTAAGTCTTACATGCATCATTTCAGTTTATCTCATCATAGTCTGATGAGGTAGGTGTTATTGTTTTCTCCATTAGTGTTATCCTCAGAGGAAACTGAGGCTAAGAGAGTGTTGGTAACTTAGCAGTCACACAGGTAGAAAGCAGCAAAACTGGACACCTAGACCAATGAGACTTTAGTGCTAGCACTTTTAACCACAGTGCCCTAGATTCAGAAGAGATGGTTTTGGAAAGAGAAAAATACTGTTTTAGAAATTCATAACTTTTGTTCATATGTGGTAGTGCTGTTTTGAAATTTTTTCCTCATCTCATGTGCCATCATATGCCACAGGCTGAATTGGACATGTCAGTTTTTTCATGTTTTTTACTTTTAAGTAAGACTTTGATGAGTGTCTGTAAAGAAAGTGTTTGATGTATTTAAAGCCGTTTTCTTAGGATGGATTCTAAGAAGTGACCAAAATTTAACTTGTATGAGATATAGTCAATGGCTAGGGCAGGTCTCTGTCTTCTGGTGGAGTCTTGCTGTTAATATCTCAGTCAAGGAATATGTGAGAAGGGCTGGGAGTAAGCGTATTGTAGAATTACTGTTAGTTTTTGTTATTGCCTGTGGAAAAAGTCAGATTTATGTAGGTGAGACCAAAGATTTATGTAGTATCTTCCTGAGTCTCAGCTCTTGTAACTCTTGTAAAATAATATGGAATGTGACTATGTTGTGATAATGCATGACCTGTGAAGCTCCTTGGTTTGTAAGGAGCCTTGTATATGGAAGTCAGTGCACTAATATGCCCCATTTTAGCCATTTTGTTCCTTATTATGACCATCAAAAAGCTATCCATAACAAATAATGAAAAATTCTACCAGCCTAGGCAACATGGTGAAACCCCATCTCTACAATGAATAAAAAAAATTAGCTGGGTATGGTGGTGCATGCCTGTAGTCCTAGCTACTTGGGAGGGTGAGGCAGGAAGGTCACCTGAGCCTGGGAGGTCGAGGCTGTAGTGAGCCAAAATTGCTCCACTGCACTCCAGCTTGGGTGACAGAGTGAGACCCTGTCTGAAAAAAATAAGCCACATTCTAGGGTGCCACATTGATTTTTTTAGGAGTCCCTAAGTGGCTCACTTTTCATGGCTTTGAGGTCCTAGTGCCTTTCTCAAAATAGTAACTACTTCCCAGTGCTGGCCCCCCAGGAGCCTGCCCATGAATGATTGGCAGATGAAGATACAGCCTAGAAAGTGAAGGCTCCAGGAGCCATGTGGATTCATGTGGATTTTGCACTCTACTGAGATACATTTAAGAATAAATACAGTACCTGAAATGTGCCCATAGTTTCTTTTTGTTCCTGTTGTACTAATATCCTCTCATCTTCTTCAGAGGGTCCAGTTGTAAATGCCAATATCTCAGTGCCATTGGTGTTAGAGGAAGAAGTGGTTGAATTCCCACAGGAAGAGCTGCCTGTTAAACTGTCTCAGGTGCCAAATCCTCCAGATAGCATGAATCTGGCCAAGAATTTTCCCGCACATATTTTTGAGCCAGCTGTGTTGTTAACACCACCCAGGCAGAAGAGCAACTCAGAATTCTCTCCTCTGCAGGACGGTAAGGCTTCTTCTGAATTTACATGTAAGTTGTTTTTTATGCTTCATTTGTGCAATGTATTATTTTCACCGTTAACCTGAAAAACAGAATTGAAAAAGACATTGATTACCACCCATAGCCTTTGAGCTGAAGGAAGAATTTTCATACTATGTGTGTTATACCTGTGGTGATGTGACATTTAATTAATTTTATTGTATATCTATTTTATTAAACATTGTAAGTTTTAAACTTAGATCAAAAGATCAGAGTCCTTAGCATCAAGATGCAGAGTAAGGGGAAATCCCTTTTTTTCCCCTATGGCCAGGAGCATATGAAAGAGCTAAACGCAAGAGATTATACTCAAAAGAATAATGAAAGTTAGACCAATGAAAGGTGAGAACTGTGACTTTAAGGGTTTTATAAGTCATATCTGTTCATCATAATTACCTCTTTCTCATCAAAAGTTTTCAGCTCAGTCAGTTGAGTGAATCTTATAATAAAATGTAATGGGCAATTAAAAATAGCTTTAGAGTTACTTTTGCAGCTCACAGGTAGAGTTTTGAATAAATGTGTTAAGAATGTATTATTCTTAGCTCAAAGATTCTTAGGGTTCATGAATGGTCTTCAGGAGTTCCATGGACAACTTCATTGTTGGGAAAATTAAATTTATTTGTCTCCATGTACATTTTTTTTCCTGGAACTATTGTTTTTATTTCATTTTCAAAGAGTTCTTTAGTCAAAAAAAGAACCACTATCTTAAACTCTCTTCTGAAGTTTTTTGAAAAATATTATTCAGGTTTGATTAGCCTGAATTTTTATTTCTTTGAAAAGATTTTTTATATTCTTACTTACATAGGGGTATAGAAAAATAACTTTATTATTATTGGGACATACAAATTTTGTGTGATTTTCTGCACTTGCATATATGTTTCCAAAAGGACATGAAGAAGCCCTAGGGGTTAAAGAAAACGACAAAGCCTTGCTATTAAAAATTTTGTTTTGGTATTTATAATGCAGATGTAGCATCTGTCAGATCAGTGTGGTGCAGTGGTAACAATGCCAGGCTGAGAGTCAGAAGTGCTGGTATCTTGGCCTGTTTATCGTTGACTAGCTGTGAGGCATGAGGCTCAGATAGTTAACCTTTTCTAGACCTAAGTTTTTCCATCTATAAAATGAGAAGATATTTCTTTATCTTTAATGTTCCCTCTAGCTCTACCATTGTATGATTCAGTCTTTCCTCTTCAGAGGGCTAGTCAGTATTATTAACTCAGGCAAGATTCAGGAAATATGATTTCAGCTCTGATTTCTATTCAGGCTAGACTTTTATTCTTTAAAGTAGTTTTTCAGCTGTTTGCATGTTGCTAATAGGCTTGCCTAATGATCTTTTATTAGATGTTGTAAATATTTTTCTTTGTTGATGGTAAAGTAGCTTAAAGTTCTTTGTAAGCAACAGTTACAATAAATGTTTTTACTTTGATCACAAATGTGCTAAATGCTTGTTAAAGCAAGTTTGTCAGGGATTGCTATAGACAACATTTTAATAGTATCTTCAGCAAGTATGCATTTAAAGTAACGGCCCGTTTCTTTTACAGTGTGCAGACAGAGCTGCTTGTGAATATGTATTTGAATTGGTGATGTTTTATTATATTTTTCAAGCATTGTGTTTGGAATACTCACATATAAAGAATTATTCAGTTAAACAGAATATACAGATGAAAATGGGTGATACATGGGGCCCTTCATCAGCATTCAGTTCTCTTTTAGGATAGCTTTGTCTAATAGAATTTTCTGGATTGATGAAAATGTTCTGTATCTGCTCCATCCAGAATGGTGCCACTGGCCGCATGGGGCTAGTGAACACCTCATATGTGGCTTTTGTGACTGAGGAACTTAATTTTAAATTTTATTTGATTTTAATTAAACTTAAATAGCCACATATGGCTAGAAGCTGCCATATTGGACACTATTGCTATAGAATTTCCCATCATAAATATATTCCTCTAGCTATTAATTTATTTCTGCTTTTCGTTACAGCCATGCTTCTCGAACAAGTTGTGTGTGTGTATTTGTGTGCAGTTTCATTTCATTTTCCGGTCTCTCATTCATTCCTTATTTTAAAGTGTTCATTCTAATTCATATTTGTATATGGTATTTAAAAAAGTACTGTCAATTTAAATAACATCCAGAGAAAGGCTCTCTAAAAGAAACTGATATTTATTCAGGATTGAGCATTGCAATGGGAATATGGCGGGCATATTCAGGGAAGTAAAGGAAGATAGGAGTTTTTAAAGGGGAAATGAGGAGGATTATCTAAGTTTTTTTGAGATAGCCATCCTTGGCTATAAGGATCAATAACAAGGGTGGCATCAATTTAAGGTTGGACAGGCAATTGTTGGGCAGATGTCCTTGCAGAATTATTTTTTGTGCAAGGTTGTGGTGGCCTTTGTGCAAGTTCTGGCTTTTGAAGTCTCTTGAATAGTTGTTATCAATCACACATGCATGAGAACCCTTCCTTCATGGCTTTTTAAGGCTCCATTTATCAGTCACTTACGTCTATTAGAGTGACTCTGATGAAGTCACTTGTGCTCCGACACAAATTACTCAATTTTTTTTTCTTTTGAGATGGAGTTTCACTATGTTGTTCAGGTTGGAGTGCAATCTTGGCTCACTGCAACCTCTGCCTCCTGGGTTCAAGCTGTTCTCTTGCCTCAGCCTCCCGAACAACTGGGATTACAGCCCTGTGCCACCACGCCTGGCTAACTTTTTTTTTTTTTTTTGTATTATTAGTAGAGACTGGGTTTCACCATGTTGGCCAGGCTGATCTCGTACTCCTGACCTCAAGTAATCTGCCCACCTTGGCCTTACAAAGTGCTGGGATTACAGGAAACGATGCCTGGTCAAATGACTCCATTTTGATCCTGACAGCTTTCACAGTATATACCTGTAAAAGCAGTCATTTTTATCCCAATTTGATTTTTATTTGGTAATTGTCTCCATAATTAATATATTTTTTGCACCTCTTAAGATACCAACTTTACACAATAATTATAGACTCTGTTGGAGAGTGTAATTCACAATAACACCTACCTCCCTTCTCTACTGTGGATAGTTATGTTTTTATTTTAAATTTTTTCGTCACTTTAATACTTTTTATTTCTTCTTTAACTTTAGGTAGTATTTCTTGATTTTCCACTACATAGAATACTAGCTTCCCTTCCCTTCTGCTTCTCCTCTGTTTTCTGCCTCTCACCTTCAGTTAATTACACTTTCCCTTTCACATTATTAAGCTTGATTACATTAACCTTCTCTTCCATTACAACTATGTTTCCTGTGTCTTGTCTATATACATATTGAAAAGTAAAAACAAGTAAGTAACAGTTTCTTTTTTAATCCATTGTGACTGCCAGTGCTTCTGCCAAAGGAAAAAGTTCTTACGAAAATCAAGGTGTATTCTTACTTCATGGTAGAAGTGCTCAGACTCTTTTAGTTTGCTATATATTTATACTGTGATTCTCTTGTTCAGTTTTTGCTTTGCATAGACTTTCAAATTGCTTTTATTCTCTTGTTGACATAATGTGCTTTCATCATGTCTTCAAGTCCTTTAGTCATGCTGTCTGTGGCATGGAATCTGCTTTTATCCCGAGACACCTTCTCAAAGCCCTTTAAATTTGCTGCAGTCCTCACTCATTGCTCTCTGGGCCTTCTGCATAGCTCTTATCCTGGGAGTTGGTATCATTGCACTCCTGAATTGGATCACCTGTTTCCTGGATTCTGTTTCTTATTATTTGGCTTTCTTTGACAGTTTTCTGAAAGAATCAGAAAAAGTGTATGCAAGGTAAACTCAGTTCTTCAAAATCTGAAGATGTTGCCATTTTTCTCTTACACTTGATTGATTGATAATGTGTCTAAAGAATTCTAGGTCAATAGTTCTTTTTCCTGAGAAATTATAGGCATTATTTTTTGTATTATTTTTTATTGTACATTAGGTTCTGGGTACATGTGCAGATCATGCAAGGTTGTTGCATAGGTGCATACATAACCAGGTGGTTTGCTGCCTCCATTCCCCCTTCATCTATATCCAGCATTTCTCCCCATGTTATCCCTCCTCAACCCCCGCTGTCCTTCCTGTAGCCTGCCTCCCCAGCTGACCCCAGTGTGTGATGCTCCTCTCCCTGAGTCCACGTATTCTCATTGTTCAACACCCACCTATGAGTGAGAACATGCGGTGTTTGGTTTTCTGTTCTTGTGTCAGTTTGCTGAGAATGATGGTTTCCAGATTCATCCAGGTCCCTACAAAGGACATGAACTCATCGTTTTTTATGGCTGTGTAGTATTCCATGATGTATATGTGCCACATTTTCATTGTCCAGTCTATCATTGATGGGCATTTGGGTTGGTTCCAGGTCTTTGCTATTGTACACAGTGCTGCAATGAACATACATGTGCATGTGTCTTTATAATAGAACTATTTATTATCCTTTGGGTGTATACCCAGTAATGGGATTGCTGTGTCAAGTGGAATTTCTATTTCTAGATCCTTGAGGAATTGTGTTTCTATTTCTCCACATTCTCTCCAGCATCTGTTGTCTTCAGCTTTTTTAATGACTGCCATTCTAACTGGCATGAGATGATACCTCAATGTGGTTTTGATTTGCATTACTCTAATGGCCAGTGATGATGAGCATTTTTTCATATGTTTGTTGGCCTCATATATATCTTCTTTTGAGAAGTGTCTGTTCATATCCTTTGCCCACTTTTGAATGGTTTTTTTTTTTCTTGTAAATCTGTTTTAGTTTTTTGTAGATTCTGGATATTAGCCCTTTGTCAGATGGGTAGACTGCAAAAATTTTTTCCCATTCTGTTGGTTGCCAGTTTGCTCTAATGATTGTTTCTTTTGCTGTACAGAAGCTGTGGAGTTTAATTAGACCCCATTTGTCTATTTTGGCTTTTGTTGCCATTGCTTTTGGTGTTTTAGTCATGAAGTCCTTGCCTATCTCTATGTCCTGGATGGTTTTGCCTAGGTTTTCTTCTAGGGTTTTTATGGTGTTAGGTCTTATGTTTAAATCTTTAATCCACCTTGAGTTAATTTTACTGTAAGGTGTCAGGAAGGGGTCCAGTTTCTGCTTTCTGCACATGGCTAGTCAGTTTTCCCAACACCATTTGTTAAACAGGGAGTCCTTTCCCCATTGCATGTTTTTGTCAGGTTTGTCACAGCCAATATCATACTGAACGGGCAAAAACTGGAAGCATCCCCTCTGAAATCAGGCACTAGACAAGGATGTCCTCTGTCACCACTCCTATTCAATATAGTTTTGGAAGTTCCAGCCAGAGCAATCAGGCAAGAAAAAGAAATGAAGGGTATTCAGTTAGGAAAGGAGGAAGTCAAATTGTCTCTATTTGCAGACGACATGATTGTATATTAAGAAGACCCCATTGTCTCAGCCCAGAATCTCCTTAAGGTGATACGCAACTTCAGCAAAGTCTCAGGATACAAAATCAATGTGCAGAAATCACAAGCATTCCTGTATACCAATAACAAACAACCAGATCAAGAGTGAACTCCCATTCACAATTGCTACAAAGAGAATAAAATACCTAGATATACAACTAACCAAGTATGTAAAAGATCTCTTTAAGGAGAACCACAAACCACTGCTCAACGAAATAAGAGAGGACACAAATAGATGGAAAAACATTCCATGCTCATGGTTAGGAAGAATCAATATCATGAAAATGGCCATGCTGCCTAAAGTAATTTATAGATTCAATGCTATCCCCATCAAGTTACCAATGACCTTCACAGAACTGGAAAAAACCACTTTAAACTTCATATGGAACCAAAAGAGAGCCCGCATAGCCAAGACAGTCCTAAGCAAAAGGAACAAAGCTGGAGGCATCACACTACCTGACTTCAAACTATACTAATCAAAACAGCATGGTATTGGTACCAAAACAGAGACATAGACCAATGGAACAGAACAAAGGCCTCGGAAGCAGCACCACACTACTACAACCATCTGATCTTTGAAATTACAGGCATTATTCCATTGGTTTCTAGTATTCAGTGTTCAGTTGAGATGTCTAATAATGAGATGTCTTTTATTTCTTTGTATTGGACCTACTTTTTTTTCTAGGAAAGCTTTTAGGATCTCTGTTTTTATCCTGAAATTGCACAAGGTATGTCTAAATATGGGTTTTTACCTTCTTGCACTGTGAGACACTAGTTGGACCTTTCAGTCTAAAGACATATGACTTTCTTCAGTTCGAGAAATTTTATGTTGGTCATTGGGATTTTCTTATGAATTTGGCCTTGCATCTTCCTTCTTACATTCTAGAAGATTTTTTCACTTCATATTCAAGCCTGTCTTTTGGATTTTTAAAATTTTGTCAATTGTATTTTTGATTTCCAAGCAAGAGCCCTTGTCCATTGTCCTTTTTTCATTGACACTTATTATGAATGCAATATCTTCCAGAAACTCTTCTGAGGATACTAGTTATAATTCTGTTATGAATTCTGTTACATTTTCTTCTGTACCTGAACTTTCTTTTCTTCTTGGTCTGTTCTATTTACCTTTCTTGGCATTTTCTTCTATTGTCCGTTTGCATTATAAGTTGAATATTATAGGTAGCTGTCATAAATTTTCTTTTCTGTGATGTAATAATCTAGGTCTGTTTTCCCAATAGACTTTCCCTTATGTGGTTGCTTTGTGAATATAGGCATGAAATGCTAACTATGGGCTTCCTTTTGGAGTGTATAAGCAGGATCCAGCCATTCAGTTGGGGCTCTTACATTTGCTGTTTCCATCCTTGACTTTTTGCTTAGAAGGACAGATGTGGTGTGCAGCAGCTTGACTGGCAAAAGTATACAGTAGTCAAATTTTCAAGTAATCCCCCATATTTCAGTTCTACTTCTCACTTTCTTTCTCTGTACCTGTCAGCTTTGTGGCTATAGCCTTTTCGGGGTCCCCCCAAAATATACTGGCTTTCACCTGTCATTTTCTTCTAATGTATATCTATTCTGGACTGTGGTTTTTGCTCAGTTGTACACTTTCACATACTTTCCATCTACTCCCAGTCTTCCAGATATTTGCTGAAATATCTTGTATGCTAGTGATTCTCTTCCGAGACAATTCTCTTTACTGATTATGGGTTTATTTCCTTTTATACGTCCTTGCTGTCAATGAAAGGAGGTGAGATAAATGTGTGCTCAGTCTATAGTCTTGAACTAGAAGCATCCCTCCTTTGAATTAGGACATTCCACCTAAACAACTCTTGCTAAGGGCTCCCGTGGCCTCCCTGTTACTAAGTCCAGGGTACACTTTTCTGTCCGTATGTTTCCAGGTCTGACAGTGGTATTATGCACAATTAACTACTTTGTTTCCTTGATGCCATGTTTATGTAATATTTTCCTTATCTTTCCAACTGCTCCCTTTTAGTCTGCTTTGCTGGCATTTTCCCCCTTTACCTGACCCTAAATATTGAGTTCCTCATGTCTTGAGACTTACTTCTTTTCTCCCTCTACTCTTCTCTCTGGATAATCTCACCCATTCTCATGGCTTCTAATACCTTCTAAATGTCAGCGACTTTCTGTCTTATATCATAGCCCAGATGTCTCTCTTGATTTTTAAACCCATATATTCATCTGCTTGGATGGATACACAAATGAATCAAAGGGCATCTCAAGTTCTTGATGCATCCTCCTTCCCCCAAGTCTCTCCTCTTGCCTTCAGCATCTCAGTAAATGTGATCACCATCCACTCAAGATATGTGTCATCTTGATCTGTGTGTTTTTCTCACTCCCCACTTCCAGTTCATCGCTCTCAGTTCTTTGCCAAAATATTTCTCAAATTTATTTGCTTTTCATCATCTCTAATGCCAGTATACCTTAGTTAGAGCTACCATCATCTTTCTTCTAGACTATTGCAATTGCTTACTGGATTTCCTGCTTCCCTTTCTGTTATCCTCCAATTACCCGCAGCATATAAGAAATGTAAATCAAATCATTGCCAGACCTTCTCTAGTTTTTCATTGCTGTTAGATTAAATTATGAAATTTTTAACATGGCCTAAAAGGCTTTGCCAGAAATGGCCACTGCACACCTCTCTCATCTCCTGTTTTTTCATTTCTCTGCTTGTTGCTATGCTACAGGTAGGCTGGCCCCCTTTCTTTTCTCTTTCCTGTTTTTTAAGCCTTCACGTATGTTGTTGTCTCTGCCTGTAATGTCCTTTACTCTGGTTCCTATTACATATGTAATTATTTAAAAATTTTACTCCCTCAGAGAGGCCTTTCCTGGCTATCTGTTGTTTAAATTAGGTACCTGCACATTCGTCCTCTTTCCCCAAGATTCCCAGATGTGAGTTAATATGTGTGTTAAAATGTGAACTTGACAGGTGGTTTTTCACAAGGATACTGACAAATGCTTTAAGGGATATAAAAAGTCTCTGTACTTGATTATGAGGGGTGACATTGCTGGGGTGCTCTCTACTGAAAATAGTTTAGGTATTCAGAAGCCAAATCCTTCTATTAAAATACTTTTCTAACTACCATAGTGGGCTAATAAGTATAGTGCCAATGTACGGGAAAATAATACATGTTTGTTATTTTTTAATTCTTATCTATAGTATTAAGAAGGACTGTTCAAACTCGTCCTGCTCCACGAATTCCTCCAACTGTGGAAATACTTGAGAAGGAACAAAACTGGGAAAAGAAGACCTTACCTATTGATACAGACATTCAGAATTCAAGTGAAGAGAGTCGTCTCTTCACTCAGAGGTGGAGAGTCTCTCATATGGGAGAAGATTTGGAGAACAAAACTCAGTCTCCTTTTGTTAACCTCTCACAGCCCCTCTGCAATTCCCATTCCAACAGTCAACATTCAAGAAACCCCACATTCTCAGAAGAGCGCCCAGTACTGGGAGATGGGCAGCAGCTGAGAACAAGTGAGGCATTAATACAAAGAAAGGACATAGTAGCACGAATTGCTGAGTTGACGCTGCAGAATCCAGCTATCAAGGCACCTATGAATAATACTATTGAACCCGGAGGAGAGCAAGGGGACGGACTCTGGGAGTTGAAGAAACAAGAAAGTGCAAGTGACATGACTTCTGTGAGTAACACTGAAGGCTTGATTAGGGACATAGAGGAATTTAAATAAGAAGGAACTTTAGCTTGAGCATCTTAAGAAACTTCGTTTCAGAAGTGATCCTAGAAAGCTTTGAGGCTAGATGGCTTATGCTTTGGCATGTCCTCAATACAGTAGGTCCAAGTTATTTATCAGTCAGTTGTACATACAATACAAGACAGCATAAAAGGAAAATTACATAAATGAAAAGACAAAGATAAAATGTGTAGAAAAGCTAAGACTAAGGAATGAAGTTTTAAGTGAAAAGTATAGACTTAATATTACTTGAATGTTTGCCACACAGCCACACGTTGATTGAAGTATTTTTATTCTTACAGTGGCTCATAAGAGTATTGGCCCTCAACTCATTAGTAGTTAATTTTTGAGGACATAGAATGCATTTTCCTATAGAAATGAGGGGTTTTTTAAATTTTGTTTTTAAGATGGAGTCTCGCTCTGTTGCCCAGGCTGGAGTTCAGTGGCCTGATCTCAGCTTACTGCAACCTCTGCCTCCCGGGTTCCAATGGTTCTCCTGCCTCAGCCTCCTGAGTAGCTGGGATTACAGGTGCATGCCACCACACCCGGCTAATTTTTGTATTTTTAGTAGGGACAGAATTCCACCAAGTTGGTTAGGCTGGTCTCTAACTCCTGACCTTGTGATTCGCCCGCCTCAGCCTCCCAAAGTGCTGGGATTATAGGCATGAGCTACCGTACCCTGCCTGTTTTGTTTTTTTGAGATGGAGTCTCACTCTGTTGCCCAGGCTGCAGTACAGTGGCGTCATCTTGGCTCTCTGCAACCTCCGCCTCCTGGGTTCAAATGATTCTCCTGCCTCAGCCTCCCGAGTAGGTGGGAGCTGTGCACCACTATGCCCAGTGAATTTTTGTATTTTTTGTAGAGATAGGGTTTCACCATGTTGGCCAGGCTGGTCTCAAACTCCTGACCACAAGTGATCTGCCTGCCTCAGCCTCCCAAAGTGCTGGGATTACACACGTGAGGCACCGCGCCTGGCCAGAAATGATGATTTAAAGGATTATTAAAGCCAGACTTTAATATGCATATTAATCATTTTGGGATCATGCTAAAATGTGGTTTCTGATTGAGGAGGTCTAAGGTAGGACCCGTGCATTTCTAATAAGTTCCCAAATGATGCCAGTGCTGTTGGTCTCAGGATCATGCTTTGAGTAGCAAAGGTCTGCATATTACAGTGCAGGAGTTTTGTAAGTTAAATAAACTTTGTGGGCTAACCTGGTAACTTAAAACGTCATTTCCTTGTTTCGGCGGGGAAGATAAGGAAGTCTAAATTCCATCTAGGGAGAGCTTTTCAAAGATCTCCAAATGCTGGTTCCAGTGATGATAGACACTTTCTTTTACCCCTTCTAGAGCCAAGGCAGTTCCTATCAAGTTTCTGATAGAAGGAGCTGGGGACTGTCACTGGGGATTAGAGGCTCCTGAGGTGCTGCCTTCATAAGGGCTTTAACAACAGTGGTTGGAGGGCTTTGGTGAGGAAGGTCAGGGTGAGGTTGGCCATAGAGTAAGGGCCATCTCTATCAGCACTGGCTCATAGGGAATAAGGACAATATGGGTATCAAATCATAGAAGTAGTAGACAGAAGGAACTGGCAGAAGAGGAACCAGAAAGGAATATTGCTGGTAGGAATCTGCCATTGGTAGTGGTGCATACCAGCTGCCTCAATTCTGAGTCATTGGGAGGTATTTATATGTTTGTAGTTTCGAAGATTATTCATAACAGGCAACTCTTGGTTTAAAAAATAACAGAGTCTATCTAATGTTTTGCTTGCCCGGTTTTTTTAATTAGTATGTACATCAGGCTAGAAGGCACGAATATTTCTGTCCTTGCTACCCTCTTGTTTTAATTGGAAATACAAAATAATCTTTATTTCATACTTTTTTTCTTATTTATTCATTTCTAATAGACATAAGCTAAAAATCAGTGATTTTTATTAGGGATTGTTTTTTCCCAAAGAGAAATGAAATAATTAGAAATGAAACACTGAAATAATTAGGAATGATGAAATAGGAATGACATAAGCACAGTAAACTTATGCTATATTTTTTGGGTGGCTATTTTTTACCCTGTGTCTCATATTTATTTCCAATCACCAGCTATTCCCGAATCAGATACCTTAGGCCAAAAGTGGCCTGGGGAGGCTGGCATATGGTTAGAAGGAGTGACAAGATTCCCAGAATCTTTGTCAAATGGTGCATGTTTGAAGATTGTAATTATAGAAACTTACGTTTCGAAGATAGCAGATCCTGTTTTGTAATCTGTCAAATCCCAGATCTGTCTTCAAAGATGCATGATATTTACTTAGAGACCAGCTCACTAGGAGTAGTCTCTTTGCTCTTGTGATCTTTTGTGCAGCTCTGCAGATACTAAGAGATACAGGAAGGCTTTTCCCAGAATATGTGCTGAGACAAAGGGACTGTAAATTCTACTGTGTGCTCACTATTCACATTTGTATATAAGGGCTATGAATACCAACTTGCTGGCACTTAGTAGAAAAGTCAAAATTGTGTGAGAGATTTTTCAGTATTAAATTTGTGCTTCTTTTTTCTCCCAAAGACTTTTCCATTGGCACAGTCTCTAGCACCAGGTAGTATGGAGGAACGGATTGCAGAATTGAATCGACAAAGTATGGAGGCTCGTGGAAAACTACTGCAGTTGATAGAGCAGCAGAAACTTGTTGATTTGAATCCTTCTCCACCAACGTCACCTGTTCACTTACCTCTCAGAGCATGGACTGGTTGGTCACAAATTCATGATTTAAAAACTGGAAATATGAAGGTTTTCACTTTTCTTGATTTTGCAAGTTCATGTTGAGCCAAAAGAAATATCAGAGCATAAAGAGAAGAAAAAAAAAAAGAAATATCAGAGCATATATTTTGGTCCCTTCAATTTTACTCGGAAAGAAACAGCCCAAAGTCACAGAATAAGTGACAGAAATGGGACTAGAATGCAAATCTCCTGATTCTTCCTATCCTATGATGCCTATAGTTACTATTTGGTGTCTGAGTTCATAAATTATCCTACATCTAAATGGGATTCGTTATAGTGTACGGTTTACTTAGGTCATATGCTGCAGCTAAGGATGAAATATAAATATCTGAATGTTAATTTAGAATTTCATCTGCAGCAAATTATAAATTTTTATTCTGTAAAACTGTTAAAACATTTTCACTCGTTAATTAAATTTTCTGTTACATTTAGGAATGTGAAAAGCTAGAGGGGATTCTGAATAAATAATAAAATAGTAACTGAAAAATTGTCATAGTATTCACATTCAAAAAGATACTGATGAAGTACATATCAAGTTGCTTTTTTATCAGAAATTGCATTATTGAAGCCCTCAAGGGGTAGAGCTACATGAAGAGTACAGAGAGATTGATTTTGGCCCAGTAAAAGAGAAGTCTATAATAGAAAAAGCTCTGTATACCAGCAATTGATGTGTTCTCTGAGATGTTCAAACATTGGTGTTTGAGGGGGACGCATATGTCTTATTTCTGGTTAAAGTAGTTTCCTTTAAGATATCTTCCAGGAAGAGTTTTCCCCTTGTTAGAAATTATTTCCTTTTTGAAATTACAGACCCAGAAAGCAGACTCTTTTGGAAATTACTGGAAAAAGATGGGTAATGCATTCCCCCAGTGTTCTTTCTCTTTGTTTATTCTAGGCTTCCTCAAATGACAGTTTTGTCTACTGTTCTTCATAGTTATGAAGCCTAGAGATGACTTCTGATTATAATAAATAAAAGCAGTCAACTATGTATGAACATGTACTATGTGCCTGCCATGTGTGGGCTTGAATACTCTAGCATTTGAGTAGGGGAGCAGGCAACAAACAAATCAGTATCTGGGATAATATCAGTGCTAAGTACAAGGAAGAAAAATAAAGCAGATCAGTCTTAAGAATAATTTTGTGTTTAAATATGACATCTGCCATTTCAGTATTTCTGTAGGTTAAAGTATGATTTTGTTTGTTATATTATTTAGCCTTCAACACACCTTAAGAGTAGATAAGGCTAATAGTATGCCTATTCGATAAATAAGCAAACTGAGGAACAAAGATATAATGTGATTTATCAGGTTCCAAAGCAAGTTGTGAATTTACAACTGTGTTCTTTCCCATCCAATGATTTATCTCTAAAGTATTCTTTTTATAGGTAAAATTCTTATGCTTATTTTTTAAAAAACTTTTGTGGGCTATAATGATAAAAATTTAAAAAACTATAAGCCATGAAAAACCTCTTTTGTTTTCTAGGGTAACTGGGGAGTATTTTGTAAAATTAAATGGCGTTTTATTACCTCGTAAAGTCAGGAAATCAAGCAAAGCCAGGAGCCTCTGTGAAACTGCCTGTGATGGACATAAAGTCTTTTATTAGTAAATACTTAGCAAATACATGCTGATTGATTACCTACTTCTGAAATATGGAAAATATTCATAATTATACTCACAATTGGCCATATGGAGCTCTTCAGCCAACTTTCCTCTCCCACTTTAATGTCTTCCATTATAGTCATAATCAATTTAAAGGATTTAAAGTTTTACAGAATGACTTCAGAAATTTCCTTTTTCCTTTTTTTTTTTTTTGGTGGGGGGAAAACTTTAGGTAAACTCTTTTGGGCAAAGATCTCAAGTTTTTTAGGTCTAGCTCTTAATTTCTGTTGTTTACTTCCAGAAATGACATGATGTCACTTGTCTGAAGATTCTTGCTCTCTATGAACTGGCATGCTGTGAATGAACACTAGTAACTAAAGTTTCTTGTCTCACAGTTCATTAAAAAAAAAATCTTTCAAGTATATCTTGGCCTAAGATTAAAAAATTAAAAAAAAAAATATAGAAAGAACCACCAAATTTATGAAGTGCAATTTGCAGTAAGATAGAAATTGAGTGACATTTTTATTTCATTGAAAGGTAATGTTTGTTTTTATGTTTCAGAAGGAGGAAAGAGGACAATTGAGGTATCTATTCCAGGAGCAGAAGCCCCAGAAAGCTCAAAATGTAGTACTGTCTCTCCTGTCAGTGGGATAAATACAAGAAGGTAGGTTGCAGTGTGAATATTTACTTAAAAAAAAAAAAAGAATTTGGTATGTATTTTATTCTCTTTGTGAAAAAAGGAAGTGTACAACATCTGACTTAGGTTGAGACAAGTTCATGCGAAGAGTAAAGTAATTCGAAAAGAGAATTTTGGTGGGAAAGAGAGTGAGGAATAAACTTTACGTAGAAAGGCATAGGTTTGCTACCGAAAACAAAAGTGAATAACACATATGTAGAGTATTTATGGGTTACAAAATTAGGAGGTGATACATGACAGGGCAGCTGAATTGACCAATAGTATTTTCCTCTTTCACAGTAAGTGAGACTGAAGCTCTCATTGCTAATTGAGTGATTTGTCTAGATGGGTCATATGATTGGTAAATGGTGACACTAAGGACATACCTGACCTTTCTGTTTACTCTGCATCCTTACTATTGTGCTGTGCTATTCTAGGTCTTGTTACTCTTCTACTACTTGGACCTTGTTCCCCATCCCTGCACATTCATTTTTCTCTTTATTGTTAAAAACTTACCCATGTAATATTTAATGACATGTATCTGCCATTACAACATTTGTCAAAACTCACTGAATGTGTAACAGAGTGAACCCTGATGTAAACTATCGACTTCAGTCAATTCTAACATAGCAATATTAGATCATCCATTGTAATAGATTTGTCACACTAATGCAAGATCATCATAATAGGAGAAACTGTCTGTGTTTTGAAAGGGGGGGTTAAGGGGTATATGGGAACTCTGTACTTTCCACTCATCTTCCCATAAACCTAAAACTACTCTAAGAATTAGACTGTATTTGTGTTAGTCTGTTTTCATACTACTGATAAAAACATAACCGAGATTGGGAAGAAAAAGAGGTTTAATTGGACTTACAATTCCACATGGCTAGAGAAGCTTCAAAATCATGGTGGGCGGCAAAGGATGCTTCTAACATGGTGGCAGCAAGAGAAAATGATGAAGCAGCAGAAGCTGAAACCCCTGATAAACCCATCAGATCTCATGAGACTTGTTCACTATCACAACAATAGCATGGGAAAGACTGGCCCCCATGATTCAATTACCTCTCCCTGAGTCCCTCCCACAACACATTGGAATTCTGGGAGATACAATTCAAGTTGAAGTTTGAGTGGGGACACAGCCAAACCATATCTTTCTATCCCTGACCCCTCCAAATTTCATGTCTTCACATTTCAAAACCAATCATGCTTTCCCAGCAGTCCTCCACAGTCTTAACTCATTTCAGCATTAACCCAAAAGTCTACAGTCCAAAGTCTTATCTGAGACAAGGCAAGTATCTTCTGCCTGTGATCCTGTAAAATCAAAAGCAAGCTAGTTACTTCCTAGATACAATGGGGGTTCAGGTATTGGGTAAATACAGCCATTCCAAATGGGAGAAATTGACCAAAACTAAGGGGTTCCAGGGTCCATGCAAGTCTGAAATTCAGCAGGGCAGTCAAATGTTAAAGCTCTAAAATGATCTCCTTTGACTCCAGGTCACATGATGCAAGGGGTGGGTTCCCATGGTCTTGGGCAGTTCCGCCCCTGTGGTTTAACAGGGTACATCCTTCCCTCCTGGCTGCTTGTATGGGCTGGCACTGAGTGTCTGTGGCTTTTCCAGGCACATGATGAAAGCTGTTGGTGGATCTACCATTCTGGGGTCTGGAGAACGGTGGTGCTGTCTCTTCTCACAGCTCCACTAGGTAGTGCCCCAGCAGGCACTCTGTGTGGGGACTCTGACCCCACAGTTCCTTTCCACATTGCCCTAGAAGTTTTTTGTGAGTGCCCTACCTTGCAGCAAACTTCTGCCTGGGTATCCAATCTAGGTGGTGGTTCCCAAACCTTAGTTCTTGACTTCAGTGAACCCTCAGGCTCAACACCATGTGGAAGCTGCCAAAGCTTGGGGCTTCCCTCTGAAGTCACAGCCTGAGCTGTACATTGATCCCTTTCAGCCATGGTTAGAGTGGCTGGAACATAGGGCACCAAGTCCCTGGGCTGTACACAGCACACAACCTTGGGCCCAGCTCACAAAACCACTTTTTCCTCCTGGGGTTCTGGGCCTGTGATGGTAGGGGATGCTGTGAAGGTCTCTGACATGGCCTGGAGACATTTTCCCCATGGTCTTGGGGATTAACATTAGGGTCCTTGCTACTCTAGCAAATTTCTGCAGCCAGCTTGAATTTCTCCCCAGAAAATGGGTGTTTCTTTTCTATCACATAGTCAGGCTGCCAATTTTCCAAACTTTTATGTTCTGCTTCCCTTATGAAACTAAATGCCTTTAACAGTACCCAAGTCACCTCTTGAATGCTTTGCTGATTAGAAATTTCTTCAAACAGATCCCCTCAATCATCTCTCTCAAAGTTCCCCAAATCTCTAGGGGAGGGGCAAAATGCCACCATTCTCTTTGCTAAAACATAACAAGAATCACCTTTGCTTCAGTTCCTAACAAATTCCTCATCTCCATCTGAGACCAGCTCAGCCTGGATAATATTGTCCATATCATTATCAGCATTTTGAGCAAAGCCATTCAAGTCTCTAGGAAGTTCCAAACTTTCCCACATTCTCCTGTCTTCTAAGCCCTCCAAACTGTTCCAGCCTCTGCCTGTTACCCAGTTCCAAAGTCACTTCCACATTTTTGGGTATCTTTTCAGCAGCGCCCCACTCTACTGGTACCAATTTACCATATTAGTCCATTTTCATGCTGCTGATAAAAACTTAGACTGGGAAGAAAAAGGAATTTAATTGACCTTACAGTTCAACATGGCTGGGGAGGCCTCAGAATCATGGCAGGAGGCAAAGGGCACCTCTTACATGGTGGTGGCAAGAGAAAATGAGGAAGAAGCAAAATGAAACAGTAGCAAAAGCGGAAACCCCTGTTAAACCCATGAGATCTCATGAGACTTACTCTCATGAGACTAGCATGGGAAAGAGCAGCCCCCATGATTCAGTTACCTCCCCTTAGGTCCCTCCCACAACATAGGGGAATTCTGGGAGATACAATTCAAGTTGTGATTCTGATGGGGACACAGGCAAACCATATCATTATCAATTAACAAAAGACTTACAGGTTGGTGAAAATAAGTTACAAATGATGTACCTCATTTGGACCTAAGTCAGCCGTTTGTTTTCAAGCTCTTGCCAGTGTTGAGAATTGTCAGTTGTTTGTATAATCTTTTAAAGTTAATAATGATAGCTCACTCTCTTATTCTTTTATTTTTCATAAATAGATCTTCCGGGGCTACTAGTAATTCTTGTTCTCCACTAAATGCCACCTCAGGAAGTGGGAGATTCACACCTCTTAATCCAAGAGCAAAGGTACACCATAAAGTGTAATTATGAAATGTATGTAGGGGTCGTGAGGGTGAGGGTGAGGGTGAGGGTGAGGGTGAGGGTGAGGGTGGAAGGTGGCTGATTTAGTGATTTCCATTCTTCATTACTATTCCTGTTATCCTAAAGCTGATATGAAATTCTTAAAAGAAATATTAATTTACCTTCATTAGGAAAACAAGCCATAAACTACTTCTGTTTTCTAAGGTAACTAAGGAATAAGGTAAAATTCAGTAGGATATTCAGCAGTCCTTAAAGACTGGAAAGTACTGGTTTCAGGTTGAGCTTCCCAAATAGTCTGGCAGGAGACACAGGTGTGCCTTGAATGGGTTGTAGATCTCCTGAGCTATTGTTTCCTGCAGCCCTTGTGACTGGGTGGGGTCTGGGACAGCCAGAGCACTAGGTCCAGTCACTTTTCCTCTCACTTTATCCCTGTGTGCCATACCTGACTGTGCCATTGGTTAGATAAGTTATGGTACCAGGAAAAATAAATGTCTTAATGTTTTCTTCATGTATTTTAATGTGCCACATGTATGTATAGAAGCTAAGCATTTCACAGTATATTCAAAATTTTTGCAGAAGGCATTTTTCTGTGGTGCTAGTATAGGAAAATATAGTTCCTTTGAGTGGTTATAGTAAATTGTGAGGATATTTTTTAAATTATAAAAATTAATTTTGTATACTTGAGCCAACAACTGTCTGACATTGGAACATCTTTGCATTTCTTATTACTGAGTTCAGTAATTAGATCAAAGAATGGGTGTTTTTAGTTCAAATTAAATGGTAGGCTTATATACCTGAATTGTCCAGTACTAGGAGCTTTGTTCTTTGCTACTTCTTACATGCTACAAAAGCTTTAAAGTAAGCTATTTTATATAAATTATTCTTAGTTCCTAGAATTTAGTAACATTTGATTTACTAAGACCAAATAATTATCTTTTTATCATTTTAAAAATTTGTATCCATGATATCTATAAAACACTGGGCTCTTAAATCAAAAAGAGGATCTGTTGACCAGTAGATCTTACCTCTTAAATCAGTAAGAGGATTAGTTATTTGATAGTATCTCTGTTAGAAAATAAACATTGCCAGTAGCAATTTAATGTCCAGTACCATTCAGTGGCACAGGATGACTTTATTTTATGCACTTGGTCTAAATGATCTGTAAATCTTAGTAGTCTCATATTTCTGATTACAATCAAAATTTGTTCTGCCTTTGTTCAACAGATTGAAAAACAGAATGAAGAAGGCTGGTTTGCTCTTTCTACCCATGTATCATAAGTGAAGTCAAGTCTCACGGAGTTTGTTCTTAGTAACTTATTTTTGACCTTCCACTCCCGTTTCCCTGCTTTTAAGTTTTTATATCCTTTCAAGTAAAACCTACAAAGATCCTGTGAATTAATAACAAAGAAACGAAAGCAATTATTTTTTGACTTTTTCAAATAAGTTTTCAACTAGCCTGCAGTTGAAACCAACTGGCCTGCAGCTCCCGGTGAATGAAATTTTGACTGTACAGAAGTAAAATTTTGTATTTTAATACTTTCTTAAGAATTTTAAGGGTCTTTTTTTGATGAATACATTTTTACCATTGTCATCTTTATTCAGGTTTTTTTGAGGTTTAGTGCATCTTAAATGTTGATCCATTTCATTCCCCCCCCTCCCCCGAAGAACTAATTTGCTTTGAGTGGAACTTAAAATAAAATTCCTCTGTGTGAGTAGAGTCTGGCCTTCAGGAAAATGCAGCATCCACTTTTCTTTCTTTTTTTGATGGGATGTCATTGCTGTCTGTCACTTTTTCTGTCAAGTGAAATATACAACTTTAAAAAAATAGATGTGGGAGTATTTGTTTATATTTGCTTAAGCAGGTAAGAGCGGTTGTAGTTATTACAAAATCTTACATAGTTTTGAAATGTGAAAATGTCATCAATAATGGTAATGCAAATCAAATAAATAATGATTTTAGAGCTCAAATGCCTAAATGTGGTAACACTGATTTAATGGTATATTGAATGTTTCAAACAATTAAATAGAAAACGTTGCTATCGGTTTTCCCAGCCCTGAATTTAAGCAGTATTTCAGGGTAGATTTCTCTTTTTTTCTTTTTGAGACAGAATCTCGCTCTGTTGCCCAGGCTGGAGTGCAGTTGCTCAATCTGGCTTACTGCAACCTCAGTCTCCCAGGTTCAAGCAGTTCTCCTGCCTCAGACTCCTGAGTAGCTAGGATTATAGGTACAGGCTACCACACCCAGCTAATTTATGTATTTTCAGTAGAGATAGGATTTCACTATATTGGCCAGGCTGGTGTCAAACTCCTGACCCCAAATGATCCACCTGCCTTGGTCTCCCAAAGTGCTGGGATTACAGGCATGAGCTGCTGCGTCCGGCTCAGAGTGGATTTTTCCAGGTACCCATTTGGTTCTTAGATGTTGATTTCTATTTTAAACTTTTTTTTTTTAATGAGCTCTGCCCCTTGGCCCTATGATAGGAATTCTCAACCTGAGTGAGATGGAAGTGGAGTGGAACAGCACATTGAACCACTTGGATAACTTTTCTGCTATAGCTGTAAATCACTGTTCTACGAAGTATCCTTTGCAGCTTTTACTTGGGCCTTTTCATTTTTGTGGTGGCAGAAATAATTATTTAAATATCACTGGATTTTTTATGTGAAGTCATCTGTATTCATTTGCATTGCTGCAGATTCTTTCATCTGTATTGCACTTTTTGAAACTTAGTGTTCAATAGATACTATCCCTATCTGGGATATAAGCCTAATTTTAGTGTTACTCCTTATAATATTGAAATGTCAAGTTTCTTCTTGTTTGTGAATGTATTATTTTGACATACATTTTCCCTAATGTTTCAACTTGTTGGCTCTAAATTTTTTTCCTTCTATATTCCTTTAAACCTTAAAAGCCATGATTCTCAGCTTGGGGAGCATTTAAAAAAATGCTAACACCAAATGACCACCTAGGGGTGGTATTGGCATGGTATTTTAAAAAGCTGCTCAAGATGATTCCAGTGTGCAGCCCAGTTTCACAACTATTGCAAAAGACTTGTATCACTAGTTCACTGGTAACCCTTGGGACCGACATTTATGTGTCCATCCTGTTAACATTGGTTTTGCTGATAAAATAGAAAAGTAGATTGAAAAAACTCCAAGAATAATAGATGAAAGGAAAAGAGCCTTTTCTTTCTTAGGCCTTCTGAGGCAGTGCTTCTCCGTTTTGGCTGCCATTAGTCATCTGGGGACCTTCTAAAATTCCCATTGCCATTGTCTCACACAGATCAATTAAACTAGAATCCCTTGTGGCGGTACACAAACATCAGCATTTTTAAGAATGTCTTCAGATGATTCTGGTGTGCAGCCAAATTTGGGAAACATTATAAAGATACTTGTCACCCCCAAATCATAAATTGGTGATCCTTTGATTTGAAGTGATAAACTACCTTGGGGCCTCCTCCCCTCCCCCCGCCCGAGACAGAGTCTTACTCTGTCACCAGGTGCCAGGTTGGAGTGCAGTGGCACAATCTTGGCTCACTGCAGCCTCCGCTTCCTGGGTTCAAGCAATTCTCTGCCTCAGCCTCCCGAGTAGCTGGGACTATAGGTGCGTGCCACCACGCCCAGCTAATTTTTTTGTACTTTTAGTAGAGACGGGGTTTCACCATGTTAGCCAGGATGGTCTTGATCTCTTGACCTCGTGATCTGCCCGCCTCGGCCTCCCAAAGTGCTGGGATTACAGACATGAGCCACTGTGCCCGGCTGGGCCTCTTTTACCAGCCTGCAGACCCCTCTGCATAAGTAGGTCTCAAAGTGTGAACCTGCAGCATCAGCATAACCTGGGATACTTGTTAGAAATGAAAATTCTTGGGTCCCACCACAGACCTATTGAATCAGAAACTCTGGTGTCTGTCTTAATAAGCCATTTGGGGCTGGGCACAGTGGCTCACATCTGTAATCCCAGTACTTTGGGAGGTTGAGGTGGCAGATTGCTTTGAACTTAGGAGTTTGAGACCAGCTTGGGCAACGTGGTGAAACCCTGTCTCTACAAAACTTAGCTGGGTGTTGGTGGCTCACACCCATAGTCCCAGCTACTCAGGAGGATGAGGCTGGAGATTTGCTCGAGCCTGGGAAGCAGAGATTGCCGTGAGCTGAGATTACACCACGACTGCACTCCAGCCTGGGCAACAGAGTGAGATCTATCTCAAAAAAAAAAAAAAAAAAAGCCTATTCAGGTAATTCTGATGCATGCTGCTGATCTATAGCACTGGATATGGGTGAACTCTGCTATGTTTGACTATGATGTACTACATTTGTATTTACTTTTAACAATTCAAACTGGGATTACTTGTTTAGAATCATATATTTGGATAACATGTGACTTCTCTAATATGCCCCAGAAAACAGCTAATAACTTGCTCAACCTGAAATTTATAGTTTTCCAAATTACAGGTTGGCAGAGATACTGAATTGATAACATCCACAGTTATGATATAATCATTCCTATGCTGTACAACAAAATGATTTTGGTTAGCAGAATTTAATAATAATTTAACTGTTAACAATAACTGTTAACTATGTACTAGGCACTGTTGTAGCCACTTTATGTTCTTCATGACACCTTATGAGATAGTTACTATTATCTTGATTTTGCAGATGAGGAAACTGAAGTACAATGAGGTATCTTCTCAAGTTCACACAACTAGAGAGTGGTGGCACTAGAATGGGAACTTAAGCAGTCTTTCTCTGAAGCCTGTGCTGGGCTGCTTCTCGATGGAGAGTAAATCTGTTTTACAGTGTGTGTAGTATGGAAGTAGCATAATAATAACAACAGCTATTCCTTATTGAGCCATTACTGTTGCAGACACTGTAAGATAATCACCATTATCTCATTTAAATCTCTTAGTAGCCTTATGAATTAGAGGTATGTAAATGCTTCCTCCTCTCCCAACACCTTTACAGATGAGGAAACTGAGCCTTAGAGGTGAAGAAAGTTGTCTAATGACAGAGTGCTTGTAAGAAATAAAGCCAAGACTTGAACTTGCAATTATTGGACTTTTCCTAATGAGTTATGGGAACTAATATAGCACAGTAGCTGAGGATCCAAGTACTGAAACCAGAAAACTTGCCTTCAGATGCCATTTCTGCCATTTGAGCTATGTACCTTGGACAAATTAGTCTCATCCTTTCCATTTGAAAGTTAGACATAATAATGTGTTCCTTAGAGGTTTGTGAGGATTAAGTGAGGCAAGCATATGTAAATGGCCTGAGCTCAGAGCTTGGCTCATAAGCCCTCAGTAATGATCACTGCCAATTTTTTTGTGTGTATAAATAAATACACTGTTTCCCCCGTTTCCATTTTTTAAAAGACATTGTATAGTGAATTTATTGTTTTTCTCAGATTAACAATTGCACACAGCACTTGAAATTTAGAGACATTTCACCTGAGAAGATATCTAGAGGTTGAAAGAAAACGTGCTGTGCATATGATTTGAAAATATGCTATTTAAAAATAAGTTTACCCTATTTTTATCTTTTCTGGCACCTATATATACCATTTAATAATAACAAGGACATTTCCATATTGCAGATAAGTGCATGGTACTTATGTAATACTGTGGAAACTAATAAATTATAGCAATTTTTTTCTTGCCAATTTTATTGAGATAATTTATATACAATATATCCATTTAAAGAGAACAGTTTATTGGCTTCTGGCAGTTGTATATACCCATAATTGCCGCCACAATTAAGACACAGCGTTGATTATTTCTAAGATTCCTTGTGTCTCTTTCCAGTGCATCTCACTAAGTTCTATGTAACCACTTTGCCCAAGTCTCTAGACTATCTTGGATGTGGAGTGGCTTTGTGTATGTTTAACTTTTGAAGAAATTACCAAATAGTTTTCCAAAGTGGTTATGCCATTTTACATTCCCAGCAGCAGAATATGTAAGTCCTCCATATCCTTCTGCATTTGGTGTTGGCAGTCTTTGAACAGTTTTACCTCTTTGTGGATATGGAGTTACATGTATTGTGGTTCGTATCTCCCCTATGACTACTGTTAAGCAACCTTCCATGTGCTTATTGGCCATACGTATATCTGATTTGGTAAAGTATTTGAATCCTTTGCCCACTTAAGAAATTGGGTAGTTTTTTCTTATTGAATTATAAGAGTTCTTTATACATTCTGGATACAAAGTCCTTTGTCAGATATTGCAATGTTGTAACCGTTTTAAAAACAGTATTTTGTAACTAATAACGTTAGTCTAGTACTTTAAAAACAGTATGACCACCGTACTAAGAGAAGTTGCCCAAACTGCTAAACTTGGACATCTGTCAAGGGAGGCCGCTACTTTTGTGCCCTGCGACCAAGAAACCCATGCCATAAAACCTTATTTACTCTTAAAAGCCAACAGAGATAATATAGCTTAAAAAATAACAAAAACTCCACTATGTATCTTTGTTGTTGATGTTGCCAGCAAGCTGTCTACCATCTCCCAGGGACCCTCTTAAAATCAAAGTTAAAACCTCAACATAGGAACGCCGCGATCAGGGCCCCATTGGGCCATTTTGGAATATCGGGCAGGCATCTTCGAAGTATTCATGTCATTTAATTATCTACATGACGCCCTTTAGGGGATAATAAACGTCGGGCTTTTCTGTTTGGCTTTGAACCAGTGTCATGAGGCGGAAAAGACCCTACCAGAGAGCGGATGGTACCGGGTTCCCGGTGTCACCGGGGCTGGGTCACCTGCAAAGCTGGACGCCTGCTGCGCATGCGCCCCACAGCCGCCGGGTTCCTCCTGCCTGGAAGAGGGGTGGCGTTGCCACGGTAACCGCAGTAAACGGAGGCCTCAGGCGGGTACTGCGAAGAGAGGAACTGCGGCGGCGGTCCGTGCCTTCGGTGAGTGGATCTCAGCAGCCCGCAGTTCCCACACCCTCCCCCTTAAATCTGTTTATGACTCAGAGGGCAATGAACCCCACTTGTGCTGCTCTCAGGCTGGACCAGTGTTCCCCAGGCTGTGCTGAAACACAGCCTTCGTCCTCCCTGCGGTAGCTCAGCACACTTTTGAAGCCAGAGTATTATTCTCCGGCTCAGAGCTGGACACCGTGCATGGTTCCTGCCTGCGGGATGCTGTCAGTCTGAGCGGGTGGAAGCCAGCCAGGTGGCAGGAGCACGGCTTAGACCTGACCAGATGAGAGCAGCGGTGAGTCTGCGGGTAAAGTGCCAGGGCTGCTTGGCACGCTGGCGGCCCCTCTGCACTTCGGCTTCCTCATCTCTAGAAAGGAAGGTGATAATGCGAATTCATGGAGTTGTTGTTATTATTCAATAGGATAATATAAGTGAAGTGCTTAGCACATGGGTGGCATACAGTAGGTGCACAATAAATATTTGTTGAATAATAGGCAAAGACAGTCGCATACAAGTATGCTGCTCAGTGTGTCCAGTCAATCTTGAGTTGCTCAGGGTGCGTACTGATGAAAACCTTTGAGAGGAGAAGGGGCTAAAGAGGCTAGGGGGAGAGAGAATGGCCGTAGATGAGCTGCAATAAGCTACAGACATTCTGACAAGGGACCTTTACACCAGGGCGAGGAAGCTGAACTCTTATTTGATGGCAATGATGAGCCATTAGGGGTTTTAAACAAGAGTGATACATTAAAAGCTGTATTTTAGAAATACAAGAGATCATGTAGAAAATGGATTAGAGAAGGGAAGACAGTATGACGCAGTAATGTAGAGTGAGACACAATGAGGATTGGAACTGCAGAGAGACAGCAGGAACAGTAGGAATTGAAGGGAGGGGAGGAATTCAAAAGGCTTAATCACTGGCTGCTTAGTAGCAGGACTTGGAAATCATTTACATGAGCTACATGAGTTGGGCGAGAGGGAGGATTCAGAGTAAATGCGGTGCTTTCTCATCTGTAAAATAATGACAATAATAATAATGGATAGCAAGATTTTAAAATAATAGGCCATGCACAGCTGCTCATGCCTGGAATCCCAGCACTTTGGGAGGCCAAGCTGGGTGGATCGCCTGAGGTCAGGAGTTCCAGAGCAGCCTGGCCAACATGGGGAAACTCCACCTCTACTAAAAATACCAAAATTAGCCGGGCTTGGTGGTGGTGGTGGGGGCACTTGTAATCCCAGCTACTAGGAGACTGAGGCATGAGAATCGCTTGAACCCAGGAGGTGGAAGTTGCAGTGAGCCAAGATCACACCACTGCATTCCAGCCTGGGTGATAGAGCGAGACTCCATCTCAAATAAATAAGTAAACAAAAATAAATATATTTTAAAAAGGCACCTGCCTCATAGGGTCGTTTTGAGAACTATGTGATATTATGTGTAGAATAGAACTGTGCTTGACACATAGTAAACATTAAAAAATACAAGCTGTAACTTTTTTCTCCACAGCTGTATTTCACATTGCAAAGTAAAAATCGAGAGTCTGTTTTATACATCAGTCTCTGTGAATCTCAATCTAATGAAAGGAAGTTTATGCTAGTTTTATAAGTGGACACCCAAACCTAACTAGTTTACTGGTAAAAGGTAGAACATGGTCTAGAACCCAGACTTTGACTGCCTTACAGGAATGCAATGAATGTCTACAAAGGTAGTTCCTCTCTTCTGGAAAGAAGAGAAGTGGTAGTTGCTGTCTTCTGGAAAGTGTTCAGATCTTACAAAGAACATATAAAACTAGGAGGGATATCTGATGCATTAGGAATTAACTTCTTGAGCTATCAGGGTGGTAAAGAAAAGTTGGAAACTTGTCATTGAGGAATAATTGAAATAATTGGGATACTTTCTCTGGGAAAAGGGAAGATCTGGAGAGAACTGAGAGCCAAGTACAATTACTTGAATAGCCGAAGTACACAGAAAAACTTGTTCTGTGTGTTCTCATAAGAAAAAGCAAGGGTCACGTGGATCCAAGTTGCAGGGAGGCAGATTTCTGCTTAGTATACTGTGTACTAAGAACTAGAGCTGAGCATTGACGGAACGTGCTCACTCACTTACCTGAAATATTTAAATGTGAAATTGAAGCTGACTGGCAATCTTATTTTTTCATTTGTTTATTTATTCAGGGATATATTAATACATTCATTCCTGCAACCATTTTACATATTGAGTGCCATGTACCATTCTTAGAGCTTCTCTGTGTTGACTCAGAACAACCTTACTGCATTTTAAAGATGGAAATACTGAGGCACACAGCAATTAAATATTGGTCAACACCTCACAACCAGGAAGAGGATGAGCCAAAATTTAAACCTAGTCAGACTAACTCTGTAGCCAGTATTCTCAGCTCTGGCCAACACACTAGACTACTTTTCTACAGTGCTGGGATGGATATTGAGGATGTGTGACCTTTATGGGATAGGAAGTTAAACTAGGTCAGTCCTCTTTCAACTCTGAAGATTCCATGATTTTATTTGTGTCAAAGAGAATATCTAGGAGTATAGTAAAAACAATTGCCATTTCTGAGTGCCTCGTAGGTGTTTTATATAAACTCATGATTCCTAACCACTTCTTATGCCTGACTATGTGAAAGAATTATCTGGAGAATGAGACCCTGTTAATGGTGTGTTTTTAAGTTTTCCAAGTGATTCTAAAGTGCGAAGTTGAAAACTCTGTATATAAAATATCTCGTTTAATATTTACAACAACTGTACCAAATAACCCTGTCACCTTCAGTTTACACATTAAAGGACCAAGAGGTTAAGTAACTTGTTTCTTGGATGTGAACTCAAGTCTCTCTGGCTCCAAAGTCTCTGCAGCTTACAATACAGCTTCCCAATCCCTTTGTTAAAACAAAACAACAAAAATACCTTCTTCTACCTCACCAGTTATACTGATCATCTCCAGGAGAGCAGGAGCCTCTCCCACCTGACTTGTTGCTCCACTGCTTTTTACAGGTTCTTCAGTCACTTTTTTTGACCCAGAAAAGCTAGGAATAGATCCTACTACTTACTGTCTGGTATTGCTATTTCAGAACACTGGGCAAATTCCTTGGGTTCCAGTATTTTCTCCCACATTGTACACAACCTGACATTAACTGGGCTTGTGATATGAAAGTTTATTACATGGTAGTATTAGCCATTTGAGGAATAGACTGTTTAAGATGGCACAGAATAAAGTGTGGTGCTTTTGTCATGACACCAACTTACTTTTTGTTGTGGTTCACCTCCTTTGTTTTCAGAGTGATTTAGTTACCATAATTGTGTTTTTCTCACCTTATGATTATCTTATGAATAAACTATGGGCCCTTTTTATTAGAATCTATATCCAGTTAACATTCAGTTATAGTATGTTAAAAATAAATGTATTCAGGAAAAAGAAGACTGAAAAGTAGAAAGTGATCTCATGAAGTCATGAGGCTTATGATAGCAGGAAAGAAAATGATGAGATTCAAATCACTAGGAGGAACTTGACCGTTTATTCCTGGCTTTAAAGGGCACCGTAAGTGAAGGAATGAGAGTGGCCTCTGGAACTTAGAAGGACTCGGGTAGCAGCCAGCAAGAAAGCAGGGACCACTGCAATGCCTAGCATAATAATATACTCAGTAGTTTTAAGAATTAAATTAGGAAAACAAAGGAGGAAATAGCATTTAGGTGTGTTTGTATCTATTTGAACGATTTTACTCACAATATGTGGTAATTTATAACTAAGATCTGTAATAACTGAATTACCTGGATAATTCTTTCTTTAAAAAAAAATCAGTTACTCACTATAGAGTAACATAGTAGTCCGGGTGTCCAAAACTGGAAGAAATAGAAAATATACTGAATGACAGAATGTGAGTTTTAAAAGATTTAAAAGATAAAGTTTTCTACTCTTTGATTCCTAGCCCCATCCCCCAAACCCCAAAGGGCATATATTCTACAATTAGGTGGCAGGAAAGAAAAGAGGAAGGAAGAGAAGGAGAAAAGGAAGAAAGGATGGAGAGAGAAAGAGGAAGATTCCTAGCTAAAAAAGAAAGAAAATGGAAAACATGTAAACACACACACACTTTTTAAAAAGTAAAACATTATTTTCATGACCCAGAAGAATGTCCAAAATATAAAACTTATAAGTATCATGTTAGACCATATCTTTTTTTTTTTTTTTTTTTTTTAATTTTAGATGCAGGGTCTTTCTCTGTCACTTGGGCTGGAGTGCAGTGGTACAATCCTAGCTCACTGCTGTCTCAGACTCCCGGGCTTATGTGATCCTCCTGAGTAGCTGGGACTACAGGCATACATCGCTATGCCTGGCCATTTTAATTTTTTTATAGAGATGATTTGGCTGTGTCCCCACCCAAATCTGATTTTGAACTATAGTTCTCATAAGCCCCATGTGTCATAGGAGGGGCCTGGTGGGAGGTAATTGAATCATGGGGCAGTTACCTCATCCTGTTCTTGTGATGCTGAGTTCTCACAAAATGATGGTTTTATAAGGCGTTTTATTCCCCTTTGCTCTGCACTTTTCCTTGCTGCCACCATGTGAAGAAAGAGGTGTTTGCTTCCCCTTCTACTATGATTGTAAGTTTCCTGAGGCTTCCCTAGCCATGCTAAACTGTGAGTCAATTAAATCTCTCTCCTTTATAAATTACCCATTATCAGGTATGTCTTTATTAGTGGTGTGAGAACAAACTAATACAGACGGGGTCTTGCCATGTTTCTCCTGTTGGTCTCTGACTTCGGGACTCAAGCAGTCCTCCTGCTTCAGCCTAACTGCCAAGATCACAGGCATGAGCCACTGCACCCGCCCATATCTTTCTTGATAATAGTTTATAAGACAAATGTTTAGATAATATACTGTTATCCCCCAAATCAAAAGAAGGCATCATTATGATGTCAGTGCAAGAAAACATGGAATGAACCCTAATGCCCAGTTAAAGGGAGGCAGTCATCATGCTACGCTATCCTTTGTCCTTTGATCATGAGTGTACCACATCTGCTTTAGGCAAACCAGTCTATCTTCAGAGACCAGGAAGGTATAACAATGTGGCAGGTTAGTAATCCTCACAGCAGGCTTGTAAAAAGCTTTTTCTTCATTCCCTTTACAGTTGAGGAATTCAACTGTACAGTTGAGGAATTGTAGTTTAATTACCTAGTTATATGTCAGTACTGGGATTCAAACCCTAATCTAACTATAAATCTGATCCACATAGAACCAGTGTTCCATTCTGCTTGCCAGGCATATCATGAAGAATGTTGAGGAAACATTAGGTGTTTAGCATAAGAAGTGAAGACTTGGAAGGAAGGTGTTTTCAAATATGTGAAAAGCTGAAATATAGACAAAGGACAGAGAAAACCTGTTGTGTCACTCCCCTGTTTAAAACCCTTTAATGGTTTTTAGTTGTTAAAGAAATAAGGTATAACTTCTTAGCAAAATTTAGAGACAACTTAATGATATGCTACCCATCTCCTTTTCTTTTATTTATTTATTTAATTTATTATACTCTTAAGTTCTGGGGTACATGCACAGATTGTGCAGTTTTGTTACATAGGTATACACATGCCGTGGTACTGGTTTGCTGCATCCATCGCCCCATCAACATTAGGTATTTCTCCTAATGCTATCCCTCCGCAAACTCCCCACCCCCTGCTATTCCTCCCCTAGTCCCCCACCTCCCAGGCCCCAGTGTGTGATGTTCCCCTCCCTGTGTCCATATGTTCTCATTGTTCAACACCCACTTGAGTGAGAACATGCGTGTTTGGTTTTCTGTTCTTGTGTCAGTTTGCTGAGAATGATGGTTGCGAGTTTCATCCATGTCCCTGCAAAGGCCATGAACTCGTCTTTTTTATGGCTGCATAGTATTCCATGGTGTATTCTTTTTGCTATCCATTTTACTCTCCTACTCTGGCCAATAGACTGCTTGCAGCCCTTTAAAGTTACAGCCCTCTGATGTGCCTAACGTACCTTTCACATTCTATGCCTGGCCAACTCCTGACCATCATCTATGTCTCAAACACCTCTTCTCTAGCCTCCCGTCATGTTTTACACTTCTTGCTACATATGCCCACAGCACCCTAGCTTTTCCTCTTTGTAGCACTCATTATATTAATTGCTTGTTTAATATCTACCTTTCTAAACAAGCTCCATAAAATTAGGGGACATATTTCTCTTTTCCAGTTTCGTAATTTAGTACCCAACATAAAACTTGATACACTGCAGGTGTGCTCAAAAAATATTTTAAAAACTGAAAAGTAACTCCAAGAGAATTTGAAAATGGAAAGAGAGAGAGGGAGGGATGGACCAACATAGCATGGCAGAAGGTTAATTTTCGTGGTGAAACATTTGGGGAAAAGATGGACTTTGGTAATGTGTTTCACTGTGGACCTCTGGAAAACCAAAGTGCACCATAATGACAAGTTTACCTAGAGAAGGAGAATCTGTGATTAGAATTAACTGTTTTGCAGAGATCAGTGGTCTCTGATGGTAGTTGCACCCTCTTGCTGGTGGGTCATCCTGGATCCTGTGCACACACATGGTGTTTGGTGCTTATGAAATTTGTTAGGGGGAAATCTGTTAATTTCTATTTTATAGCATTATCCATTTCTCATCCCAGTTTTGTACTTACAGAGGAAATGAAGGAACCAGATGATCAGGATACTGATGGGGAGAAATCAGGTAGATCAAAGAGTGATGGGAAGCATTCTCTGAGGTCTTCTAAATCGGAATCAAGATGTAAGTAAAGATTATACATATATACTTTTAAAAGTATTACATTTAGGTAAACAAAAAGTCAATTTTTATAGTAGAATAGAAAGAGTAGACTCTTATAAAATAGATCTTTTATAGTCCCTTTTCCCATAAAGCTGTAGGAAGGTGGGCTTCATAAAAATGATGGAGTGAGCAAAGAAAAAAAAACTACATGGAGTCCAGGAAATAAGAGATTCAAAATAAAAATGAGGCAAAGGTAACACCCAGAATGACACCTGGGCAGCCATGCAGAGAGCAATTTTTTTATGACTAAAGCAAGGAAAGGAGAATTTTCACCTCCAGGAAAGTTAAAAAATGTTAAAAAGTAGATTATCTGATAGATGGAGGTAGAAAATTGAATTGAGTGGAATTTATGGAACTATGGCAAGCTGTGGGAAGACTTATCAGGAGATTCCAGAAAGTTAAGAAGTGAAAATAAATGAGATAATTATTAGTTATAGAAAAGTGGGTTGTTCAAGAAGGAAATAATAAATTCTTAACTCAGGAATGAGCATTATTAAGCCAATATACTAAAAACAGTAAGCATGGACTTCATTATAGTTTTGTAGTGCTTTAATTATATTGCAAAGCAGAGAGATAGCAAGTGGTGATAGAGATTTAACATTCTTAATCTCCCACAACAAACACTGTCGAAAAGTGACTAGAGAGAGCATTGTAGCCATATTGTTTAGAAATATGGAGGTAAGTATCAGAAGAAAGAAGGTTAAAAGCTAAAAGTGATACTTCTGGAAAGATAAGAGAAGGCTGTTAAGTGGGGAAAAGTTGAGTATTTTTTTAAGTTGAATATTTTAAAAACAAGTCTTTTAGCATTACTTGACTTTTTAAGTTATGGGCATGTACTTCAATAAAAATAAAAATTTTCTAAAAAGTCAAAAAAATAGGCAAAGTAATTTTTTCTTCTTCTTCTTTTTTTTTTTTTTTTTTACAATCAAGTAGATGAAGTGAGCAAAATAATTTTTAAGTAGTGCATATCTGAGTTATAGAACAGAAATGGTTTTCCCTTACAAAGTTCCTTGAGAGCAGTCTGGGTTTGACTTGTTTATCACAGCTCCTGGCACACAGGTTGAGAATAACCTATCCACCGGTGTAGTCTAGAGTTCTCCTGTGAGAGCTACTAAGTCTTTAATGGACTTTTCTGATACAGTGTAGTGAAAGAGATCTGGACTTTGGTTTTGAGTCCTGGATCTACCATTTAGAGATGCTTGATCTTGGGAAAATTATCGCGTCTTTCTGAGCCTCGATTTTCTCACCCATTAAAACAACAATTATGAGTCACTCAGGAATTGAATAGGATAACATGTAGAAGAATTTCACAGACTTCAATGGAATTTAAAAGGAGGAATTTATAACTAGGAATTTTGAAAGATGGCTGGCTCTGACTATCACAATATTAGGTATCTTAGTGGAATCTTGACTTTTTAAGGTTCTAATCCTAAATATAATTTTAGAAATTTGATTTTGACTGTTCACCTAGACAAGTGAGGTCCTCAGAATATCAATACACATGTAAAATTTGCACTAACTTCTTTTAATCTATCAGACATGTCTTGTAAATCCACAGTTTCTCCACATTATATTTTATTGTAGGCATTTGTCTTCTCTGGTTTGCCCTCTTGCAACGTGGATTTTTGTCTAAGTCTTCCTGTGCAGACCTCCCTCCACACCACCACTCGAGTTCTTTCCAGAAAGTATGATTATATCACTTACCTCAGACACTTTAGTTTGTTCCTTCCTTGTTTTTCCTTTTTCATTTGCCTGTGCTCCCTGCCTTTCTGATAGAGGATTGCCTATGTGTTGGTTTCCAGTCCTCCGCAGTGTTTTCCTGGATGCTACTGTCACCTTTCCCTTGATGGATTTAATGATAATGACCCTTTGTCTAGCACTGCCTTCAGGACCTCCCTTCCTGAGGATCAGACCCTCCTAGGGGCAGACCTTTTCAAGTGTGACCTGGCCCAGTGCTCAGCTCCTTAATTAGTTCACACATCGTCAGTCTTAGAATCCCAAATGATAATGTGAAATTATTTTCTGGCATTTTAAATATCCTGTATCTTGTTGCTGTGTGAAGAGGCCTCTCTCCTGGTTCAGCCTCATACCTGATATCTGCATTCCCCCCACCCCTGGCAAAGCCTTGATTTGCTCTCAGGCTTGCTAACACTTCAGGGCAAGTTTTTACTCTTTGGGATTCTCATGCAGAATGAATAAAAGTCCTTGTATTCCACCCAAGCAGAGAAGTTGGAGTAGACTTGTCCCCATACTTAGTAAGAGGTTTCTGCTATCTCTGAGTTCTATTAAGAAATTTAGGTCGAGTGTGCCAGATAAACCATCCATCATTTCTCACAAGGGTGAAGGACTGTTAGTTACTAAGGCATTGATTTCTGAGTCTTATCAAAGGACTAAATTATTACAGACCTTATTTAATAATTTTGGGAAGTATTTTGTTCTTTTCTATTTTCAGAAATATTTTGTGTAGAATTGGTATTATTTCTTCCTTAAATGTTTGGTAGAATTTACCAGTAAAGCTGTCTGGGCCTGGAATTTTCTTAATTAGTGGGAAAATTTTAACCATGAGTTCAATTTTTTAAACAGATGGCTGTCTGTTTCTTCTTTACTAAGTTTTGCAAGTTTGTATCTTTAATGGAATTTGCTCACTTCTCTTCTAAATTGTCAAATTTGTTGATGTAACTTTGTAAGATCTGTTTTCATTCTTGATGTTGGAGATGTATGTTGTTTCGCTTTCATTTGTTCATTGGTCTAGCTAGGAGCTTGTCAATATTGTTTATCTTTTCAAAGACTAAGAGTTTGGGTTTGCTAATTTACTTTGTCGTTGTTTCATTTATTTTTCTAGTTTCTTGAGGTGAAACTTTAGGCCATTGATTTTTTTTTGACTTTTGTTTTTTTTCTTATATATGTATTGAAAGCTATCTTTCCCTCCAAAGACTGCTTTAGCTGTATCTCAATTTTAATATATTGTATTTTAATAATAATTTGAAAAATTTTTAAATTTCTTGATTTCTCCTTGACCCATGCATTATTTTTATTGTGTAATTTAATTTTCAAATATTTGACTTTTTTTTCCAGGTATCTAATCATTACCGGTTTCTAACTTACATCTGTTGTTTTCAGAGAACATATATATTCTATATGATTTCAATCTATTTAAATGTATTAAAACTGGTCTTATGTCCAAGCAAGTGATCTGTCTTGGTAAATGACCCATGTGTGCTTGAATGTGCATCCTGTATTGGTAGATGTAGTGTTTTATAAATGCCAGGTCAAGATGGTTGATAGTGATGTTCAGATCATCTATGTCTTTACTAAGTTTTAGACTAGTTGTTCTATCAATTGCTGAAATATGTGTGTTACTATAATTAATAGTAACTCTAAGTAGACTGTGAAAAGTTGTTATATATTATCTCTGAAGCAACCACTAATAAAACACAGAATTGATAAAAAGCCAACAGAAATTTAAATAGAATACTAAAGAGTAAATAATCTAAAAGAAAACATGGAAAGAGAAAAAGAGGGAAAAAACTAGGAGAAAAACACAAATTATCAAATGTTATTTGTTAATTTCGCATGCTTATGTTATTAAAATCCAACCATATCAATAATTACATTAATTATTAGCTAACTGAACATTAATATAAAAAGGCAGAGATTATCAGTGTGGCTAATAAAAATAAGAACCAACTATATGATGCTTATAGAAGATATACATTAAGTATAATGACACAAATAGGTTGAAAGTAAATGGATGGAAAAAGATATATCATGCAAAAAGTAAGCATAACAAGGCTGGAGTGGCTATATTTATACCAGATAAAATAGACTTCAAGGTAAAGAGAACTACCGGTGACAAAGAGGGGCATTTCATAAGGATAAAAAGATCAATTAATAAGAAAACATAATACTCATAAATATGTGTGCACCTAGTAACAGCATCACAATACACAAAGCAAAAATAGAATTAAAGAAAAACTAATTCCACAATCATAGTAAGAGAGCAGCCTGGTACTAGTTATTTCATAATAGCCAAAGTAGATATGCCTACTATTAATTTTTGTGTATTGTTGTTTTATACAGTAATCGTACTGAACTCTTCAAAATTATAATAAATTATAATTTAGTTCTTATGAATTTTTTATAAAGTAGCTCTTATGGATTTTTATGTATGTGCAACCATAGCATTTGTAGGCTTTCTTATAGTGTTGTGAATCTCATGGAAAGGTAGTGGTAAATAAGGAATCCTAGAGGCAAACTGTTTGCCGGAAGCAGTATCTCTGTGGTAGCTGGAGAGGAGAGATCCCAAAGCTTCCTACATCCATGGTTGGAGGAAACAAACAAACAAATGGAAGAAACTCACATATGGAATTGTGGGTCATACAGCCAAAATCCCAGCAGGTTCTTTTGAATATCTACAGTTATGGCCTTCCTATCTCCTTGGTCACCTTCCATTGCTTTCTCCTGCACCCATCCTTGTTCAGTCTCCACTAATTCTGCCAGCCCTTTTGCCAGTGGTCCTGCCATCCATTTGTGATTTGGGGTTTTAACTGCTTCTAGTACTACCAAAAAACGGAGTTTGTGTTTTTGGCGTTTATTCTCAATGTTGATTTTAGATTATTTCCAAGAATGGAAAGGCAAATACTGATTTATTCTTCAAACCATAAGTCTTCAACCAGTCTATTTTAGGATTATAAAAATTATAGAAATATCCAGCTCTCACAAAGTTGCCTAAGTGTGCTGATTTGCCAGCTTGATTTAGTGTGCCCACTTCCTGGCAAATTAGTTTTTGTTTGTTTGTTTGCTTTCCAAAGTCCAGTTTTCTATCAGTGGCACCACCCTTTTCCCAGGCTCAGAATCCCCATTATTCTTTAATACCTCCTCTCCTTCATCTGTATTCACTCTCAATTCGTTAATCAGTGATCACCTACCTCATCTATCAGTTCTAGCTCCTTTTCCAGGGAAGCCAGAGGCTAGGAGGAATGTTACTCTTGTAGTGCCCTAATCTTGAAATGAGGAAATAGTCTTTGGTTGCCCCAGTCACAAGAATGAACTAAGGTAGTATTAGAGCATAGTTCTCTAGGACCCTCCCTTGGGGGATCCAAGCTGTGTGTTTGGCCGCTTTAGGTACCCAGGATTACTTTCTTGCCATCCAGATACATGAATCCTAAGGAACTCTGTCCCATTCTGCAACTAATTGGCTTGGCCCAGCTCTTCTGTCTTATTCATATTAGTCTTGGGTGTTGTTCCTAATCTTTTAGTCTCATCTCAGATCTACTATGTAGCTCTGGTACCTAGTAGTACACTTGCCATTTCTTCCTTGTTCTTCTGAAAGTTCACCAAGCCCTATGTGAAAGTATACCCATCCTGCTTGGCATTGTCTATTTTAACTATCTCCATGTTTGGACTTGATCTGAATGTTGGCTTATACCTGGGGCCATTCTACTCATATTCCAGTTCCCATTCCCAGCTTGTCCTAAAGCCAATATTCCAACTTGTTCCTGGGATACCACTTCCAAGCAAAAGCATCATACTCAGAGAGTTATGCTTCAATAAGCTTTATTTGTCTTTAACATAACAGATTCCCTATAAAAATTGAATTGGTAAAATTGAATTTAGTTGAAATTATGATAGCAGCATGCTAACCTCTCTTTTTTTTCTTTATCTTTTCCTTCCTCTAAGTATTTAGTGATAGGAAATAGACTGGAAATGAAGTGAAAATGGAGGTTAACAAACAGAAAAGGCTTTTCTATTTTGTAAAGTTACAAGACTGACCAAATAAAATGATTCTTCTAGAAATTTTTGAGTATGTATTAAAATTTATTACATCTAGAGCACAAGCAAATTGGAAGTTTTAGCTATTTTAGAAATAAGAAAATGTTTAATCAAAATTTAGAAGTTATTAAAACAAATTTTAATAGCTCCTGTTAAAGAAGATAACAAACTTTTAGAAGAAGCCACAGACGAAGCGTTGACTGAAGGGAAAGAACCATATTTAGATGAAGACTCAGATGAGGAACATTTGGAAGGAAGTTTGAGTTCATTTCAGTATGAAGATTTGCAAAGCACTACAGGTAGGTATTGTTAGTTTTCTACCAGTAATTGTCACTGTTTTAAAGACAAATAGCCAGATAAATTGAACAGTTATAAATCTATAGAAAGAAAAATCTACAGGATGTGTGTATGTGTGGGAATGATAAAAGGACAAGTATTGTGCATATTTCGGTAGGGTATGTTAGCAGCCCGAGACTTGTGGTTTTTATTTCTGAGGATCACATACAGAACTCTCATACTCATTCTTCTGGGTTTTGAGAAGGTATAAAAACAGCTCTACTACACATTAGTGGGAGTTCACCTCTCCCTTGGAAGTAATTGGGAGTTGCCCTTGGGGACTGTTGTGCCATGACCAGAGCTCAGCATTTACTCCAGATGCATGTGGGCTTGATGGCTTTTCCTTCCATGCTTGTTGATGACTGTGTCCTATATTCAGGCCAGTGGTAGTACTTACGGCAAGAGTATTGCAGGCTGTGTACATTCCTCCTGTCCCTGGGAGGAAATACAATTTTGTATTCACTAGACACTCTGTATTAGTTTGTTCTCATGCTGCTAGTAAAAATATACCTGAGACTGGGTAATTTTTAAAGGAAAGAGGTTTATTTGACTCACAGTTCTGCATGGCTGGGGAGGCCTCAGGAAACTTACAATCATGGCAGAAAGGGAAGCAAACATGTTCTTCATATGATGGCAGGAAGGAGAAGTGCAGAGTGAAGGAGGGAAATGCCCCTTATAAAACCATCAGATCATGTGAGAACTCATTCACCATCATGAGAACAGCATGGAGGTAACAGCCCCTAAAATTCCATTACCTCCTACCAGGTCCCTCCCACGACTTGTGGAGATTATGGGGACTACAATTCAAGATAAGATTTGGGTGGGGACACAGCCAAACCATATCACTCTTCTTAAATTATTTTATTTTTTTAGTATCTCAGCAACCCCCTGCTCCAGCTGCGGAAGAGGCAGAGGAGGAAGTTAAAAAGAAAATATCAGAGAGTTTCTTCTATGATTATATGGAGCTTGCTTCGATGCCTTTTGTGACTCTGGATTCAAACATACCACTGGACCTTCTCACGCTCGTGTATCCACCCTGGCCAATTATGTATAATTTTGGGATTTTCATTTCTTAGGTCAGAAGTCAGCAAACTACAGCCCAGGGAGCCCAAATCTGCCTTCCCACCTGTTTTTGTAAATCAGATTTTATTGCAACATAGTGACATTCACTTGCTTACATTTCGTTTATTATGGCTGCCATCACACAACGAGGGCAGACATAGTGGCTGTGACAGAGACCATCTGGCTCACAAGGCCAAAACTATTTACTACCTGCCCTTTAAAAGTGTGCCAGCCCATCTTAGGTAATTCTAAGAAGCTTGAATTCTTAGAAATTTGATAGAAATGCATGATCTTAATTTAAGCTACGCTTTTGTTTGATGCCAAATAACCATACAGAGAAATGATGTTTTTCTGGCTGTCCTTTGCACAAGTGGAAAGACTGCAGTTCATGAGACCTGAGTGAAGGAAACCAGACGGCATCTTATTCCCATTTACTTTTGCCATTGCCTGTTAAGTCATGGATTTCCCTTCCTGAAACACTTATGTGTCTGTCCATTGCAAGGCATTAGTATTTTCACATTATATATCAGATGAACTGTCAGAGAAGACAATTCTTAGGAAATAGGGCACAAAATAGCAAGTTTTTATTGGTCTGGAGAATAAGAGCCTTTGGAGATATGTGGAACTGGGGATAATTGACAAGGGATTTAGAGTTTGCCATCACATGGTGATGCTAGGCTTGTGATGCAGGTAGTTAGAGGACAGTTTCCATTGAGGTCCGTAGCCGGCAAATTACTAGGCTCGCCTTTTAGATAGTTAGTGCTTGTTACCACATGGCTGAAACCACTGACTGGCCTCTTACATAAGGAATACTTACAGAGATAGTGAATACTTACAATACTCACTGACTCAGTTTTGCTTTTTACATGAAAACATAAAAATAGAACATGTTGTTAAATCCCAGCTGTGACTAAACTAATTCATGCTGAATTATCTTGTAACCTGGAATTTTCTCTCTTCATGGCTTCTTTTTTTTTTCCCTTGTCTTTGGACAAGTTTCTGACAAAAGTTATGCTGTTTACTTCCTTTTAGCCTTTTTTTTTTTTTTCCCCAAATGGGGTGGGGTGATACATTAGAATCCCCTGGAAGTTTTTCCTAAAGTACACAATGCTCTGATGCCTTCCTGGACCTACTATGCTAGTTCTGTGTGGAGGGAGACTTGGGTATATGTACTCTGGAAAAACTCTCCGAGATGGTTTGGCAGTGAGCCGCCTTGTCACTGTTCCAGGACGGGAGGGTCTGTATTAGAGAAACATGCCTAGATTCTAAACAGCAGAGTCAGAAGAACCTCAACTTTTATTCCAATATATGAATTCTCTCTGTTCATGCTAGATTGGTGGTTGTATAAACTATAGCCTTTTCTTAAACATTTTCAACACCAACAAAATCACAGAGTAGCTTACCCCACTTTTGGATGTCTCACTAGAGAGGTTTTTGGGCCTTGAATAAAATCCTGCCTCGATGGGATGCTCCCCATTAGATTTAGTTCTGTTCTCTGGAGATGGAACAAATATAATCTCTGTATCTTGTGAGGAATTCTAGGAGGAACAAGTCAGCCATCATGCATTCCCTAAGTACTCTTTTAATTAACCCTTTAATGATTATTAATATATTGATTCTAATTCAGTTTTTAAATTTATGTCTTTTAAATTTTACCAATGTTAAATCAAGTTTAGCCTGAAGCCGCCTCCTTACATACTTTAAGTTTGGCCTAAAGGTTTTGCTGTACGTGGTGAACTATAACCTAAAGGGAGTTAGACTCAAGTCTACTCTGAGCCAGTTACTCAAGTTTTCGTCAATCAAAGGTGGCCAACTGTTGAAACTGTGTTAAAATAAGGCAGACGCCAAGCTGTAACGAGTTTGGTATTTCTGTACTTCATTTTTGTTTTCTGTATGTCACTTCGCTTTTTCAGTCCATGAATCTTCCTGCACGTGGCTGGGCTGGAATCTCTGGGCCTACTCTGGCTGAGAAGGCTGCCCAATTCTTGAATTATTCTTTGCTCAGTTAAACTCTGTTAAATTTAATTTGGCTTTTAAGAAAACTTAATTTTAAGTTTTCTTTTAATAGCAAGAAATGTGCCATTTATAAAGTATCACATAAACCATGGTATAGTTTTAAAAGACATTATACAGAACTTGACAAGGTTTAAACAATTTTAAAGTGAAGTTCCTGGATGACTATGGACAAACATTGAAAGCTCTGGGTCTTTGACAGGAATTTAAGAAGAGGCAAGCTAGAAGAGAGTGAGATAAGACAAAAAGCCCTGAAGGTACATCAAAACACATTTTAAGATTTTCAGAACTCCACTAAGGGTCTGCTGCTGTGTCTGGGATTAAAAAGAAAGGATCAGGCCAGGCGCAGTGGCTCACGCCTGTAATCCTAGCACCTTGGGAGACTTGGCAGGCAGATCACTTGAGCTCAGGAATTCGAGACCAGTCTGGGCAACATGGCAAAAAAACACAAAAATTAGCCAGATGTGGTGGTGCACACCTGTAGTCCTAGCTACTTGGGGGGCTGAGGTGGGAGGAGCTCTTGAGCCTGGCAAGTTGAGGCTGCAGGGAGCCGTGTTCATGTCACTGCACTCCAGCCTGGGTGACAAAGTGAGACCCTATCTCCAAAAAAAAAAAAAAAAAAAAAAAAGGATCAGATTCCAGTTATGTACAAATTAATGAATTGATTCAACAAACATTTCTTGAATAACTAATAGGCTGAAGACAACGTGCTAGGCATTCTGGGAAATGGAGATGGAGAGAAGCAGCTTCTGCCCTCAGTAAGCTGTAATTTAGAGGGTGAGAATTTGAGAAGTTACCAATCTGACCCATTCTGGCTTGCCCTTTTATCAGGACAGCAGCATGTAAAAGGGAGTTTTCCCGCTAAAATTAAAGATGCTAATATTAGATAAATGATAATTTCTCCAATACCTGTTTTCATCTAAGGTAGTGAAGAAATGGTAACCCATTTCTATTCTCATAGCTACTAACATGCTTTTAGCCCTCTGAGGTATTATATTGCCACCTGGGAAGAGGGAAAAAAAGGAAGGGAAGAACGGAAGGTGAGGGTAGTGGCGTGAAGAGAAGAAAAAAGACGTGAAATTTCTTTTCCTTGAACAGATCCATTACCCTGAAATGCTTTATCTCTTTCTCTCTTTTTTTTTCTCTTTTTTTTGAGATGAAGTCTCACCCTGCCACCCAGGCTGGAGTGCAATGCTGCAATCTCCACTGACTGCAACCTCCGCCTCCCGGGTTCAAGTGATTCTCCTGCCTCAGCCTCCCTAGTAGCTGGGATTGCAGGCGTGCTACCATGCCCAGCTAATTTTTTGTATCTTTAGTAGAGATGAGGTTTCACCATGTTGGCCAGGCTGGTCTCGAGCTCCAACCTCGTGATCCGCCCACCTCGACCTCCCAAAGTGCTGGGATTACAGGCGTCAGCCACCGTGCCTGGCTCTCTTTCAATTTAACTATTTGGTAACGAGAGAGGCTGCTTATACTTGGTTATAATTTCTTTATATTTCACAATTTAAATTGCATTAATTTAAATCTCTCTTTTTACATTCTACATTTTCTTGTTAAATTTTAATATTTCTTTCTATGAAAATTTGTACTTACGAATAAGTGGAAAAAATCACAATTTGTTTTTAAACAAGGGCACAAGAAATACAAATTCCTCCAGTGATCCTTCAACTTAGATGTTCAGCAACAAATTCTTGTGAACAAAGAATCTATCTACTTAAGCTACACTACAGGATATGCTTCTCTTGTCAACTCTAATTTTTTTCATAGATTGGTTTCACTTAACTTGCTTATTATATTTATATTTTGGGCATATTAATTTTGACAAACTTACTAGCAGTATGCATTTAAAATATGTTTTATATAACAGATTTGTATACCTCTTTTTTAAAAAAATTATTTTTATTTTAGATTCAGAGGGTACACATGCAGGTTTATTATAAGAATATATTGTGTGATACTGACGTTAGGGCTTCGGTTGATCTCATCTCCCACAAGTGAACATAGTACCCAATAGGAAGGTTTTCAGCCTTTGTCCCCTCCCTCTCCCCGCTTTGGAATCCCTAGTATCTGTTGTTCCTGTCTTAATGTCTGTGTGTACCCAATATTTAGCTCCCATTTATAAGTGAGAACATGCAATATTTGGTTTTCTGTTTCTACATTAATTTGCTTAGGATAATGGCATCTAGCTGCATCCATGCTGATGCAAAGGACATGATTTCATTGTTTTCATGGCTGTATAGTATTTCATGGTGTATATATGCGACATTTTCTTTATCCAGTGCACCCCTGATGGGAATCTAGGTTGATTCCATGTCTTCACTGTTATAAATAGTGCTGTGATAAACATATGAGTGCATGTGTCTTTGTGGTACAATGATTTTTGTTTGGGTATATCCCCAGCAATGGGATTGCTAGATTGAATAGTAGTTCTATTTTTAGTTCTTTGAGAAACCTCCAAACTGCTTTCCATAGTGGCTGAACGAATTTACATTCTCACTAATAGCATATAAGCATTCGCTTTTGTCTGCAGCCTCACCAACATCTCTTATTTTTTGACTTTTTAATGATAGCCTTTCTGAACTGGTATGAGATAGTATCTCATTGTGGTTTTGATTCGCGTCTCACTGATGATTAGTGGTGCTGAGCATTTTTCATGTTTGTTGGCTGCCTGTATGTCTTCTTTTGAAAAGTGTCTATTGAAGTCCTCTAACTGCTTTTTAGTGGGGTTATTTTTTTCTTGTTGATTTCTTTAAGTCTCTTATAGATTTTGGTTATTAGCCCTTTGTCAGATGCATAGTTTGGGAATTTTTTCTCCTGTTCTGTAGGTTGGCTGTTTAATCTGTTGATGGTTTATTTTGCTGTACAGAAACTCTAGTTTAGTAGGTCCCACTCTATTTTGAATCAGTACAATTTTATAGCATACATACACACAAACACATACACACGCTACTTACCTACACACCCATACATATACTAATAAGCTCAGAAAAGAAATGCTAGTCTATTAATTATGTATATATTTATATGCTATATATTATCAATTTTCATAATTTGTTGATATGAATTAAATTTTAGTTATATTTATGCGAATTTATTATAATCATATTATCAAATGGTGTGTTAGAATTTTACAAACATGTTAGAATTTGCCTACATAATATTTTTATTATGGTTAGTCAACAAATTTAGCAGGCATTGTGAATACAAAGGCGATGAAGATAAAGACTTTCTCCCATGTTATACAGCATGATTTAGTTTTAGTGGAAGATAGGAAAATAAAATTACCTAGGTGACAACTTTGCTGTCTGTGGTACCCAAATAGGTTTATCCTTATTTATTTTTGCAAAAACAATTAATGGGCTCTCAGGATTCCCCAGGAAAATTAAAATATTAACTAAATTAGAGTATGGGGATAGTCACCTGATTTGTTTATTTGTTTGTTTTTTTCCTGTTCAGGCCTTTTTTTTCTCACCTAATTTAAAAACAAAATTGTTAGTGATACATAGAAAAATCATGAGTTTCAGGGTAAAATTCAACTGCTTCAACCTCATATCTTCGTCTAAGATACATTTATTTCTTCACTTTTCCAATCCCTGGGATGGTGGTGTTTTTCACTTCTTTTCCTTAGCAGCTTCCCTCAGACATTCTTTTGGTTATGACTGCAGAAAGCGAGCTAACCTACAACTTCTGGATGACAGTATCGCAATGTACATAGCTGGGAACCAAGTGATCTTTCTGCATTTGAAAACCAAGGAACAGATCTACCTGCGAAGTAGCAGCGGTGAAGGAATTGGCGTCATTGGGGTATGCCTTCGATCAATTAGAAGAAAAATAATGTATGTTTTTTGCTTGTTTTGTGGACCAGCCAACATGGTTGTTAGATGCCAACACTATGCACAGTGTTATGGATTCACATAAGATGCACAACTGTCTTTATTCTCAGGCATTTCAATTCAGTTATTACAGCCACTACGTTCACTGTCATTACCTCTATGCACTATTATAATATTATTTCTTTTTGCAGTTAAGGAAACAGGCTTATAGAGGTTAGGTGACTTCCCCATAGTCCTGAAAGTTTTTCACATTTAGATTAGAAGTGGAAGTGAGTGAAGACATTTTAACCATTCTTAATCTGAAAACTGGAGCAGGCACATGGCCATGGGAATGGAGAAAGTGAGGAAAATGTGAGACATAGGATGTAGACATAGATTACAATGGAAACATGATATGTTGAGATGTATGGAGTGAAATATACTATCACGTTTGTTTCTTTCTTGATCATCTATCTATGTATAGCATGTATACATGATAAAAGTCCATGTTGTCAGGGAGTTTGTTACAAGACTAATAACTTCAGCAATAATTTATTATGTAATACTGTGCATCCAGCACTACACAGAATATATAGCGGGGAATTTAAATGAAGAACTCATGACCTCTATGAATTCAGAGTTTAAAATCCATCTAAAGAAACAGACCTATATTAAAAAAAAAATAGACAAACAAGTACATTACAAATGTGGCAATTAATGTGGTAATACCTGTGTACAGATAGCCATGGGCCCAACTTGAGGGCTGTGGATTTTGTGGAGGGAAGTCAGTTGGGGCCTATGAGGTTTCAGGAGCCCTGAGGTCCACACCGTCTGCAGGGGACGAAGAAACACCTAATTGTCAAATATTTATCTATTACTTTGTGGTCAATAATAGTTTTTAAATTTCTATTTTTCTATTTTGTTATAAAATAATTTGGTTTGAGGACAGTAGCCAGAGGTGTAGTGTGGTCAAGAATGCTAATCCTGGCCACCCACAGTGGCCCCGCCTATAATCCTAGCACTTTGGGAGGCCAGGTGGGTGGATCACCTGAGGTTGGAAGTTCAAGACCAGCCTGACCAACATGGAGAAAACCTGTCTCTGCTAAAAATACAAAATTAGCTTGGCATGGTGGCACACATCTGTGATCCCAGCTACCTTGGGAGGCTGAGGCAGGAGAACTACTTGAACCTGGGAGGCAGAGGTTGCAGTAAGCTGAGATTGCACCACTGCATTCCAGCCTGGGCAATAAGAGCGAAACTCCAACCTAAAAAAAAAAAAATAATAAGCTAATCCTAATCCTCATCCACCTGGATGTTGAGCAGTTTTATGTCCACAAGGGCTTTTGTTTGTGTGTGCTGGAGCTGTTGAAGCCTGGGTTGTGACAGAGGCCTTGCCTCCACTGTCCACATTACCTCATCTTTTCTGAAACAGTTATCCGGGTAAGGATGAGAAATACTGTAGCAAAGTTATGAAAAAACTATGAGAAAAGTGTTTGGGCCTGGAAAAGTTAGGGTGAATCTCTACGTTGAAGGTAAAGTAAATGATTAATTACAGGTCTTCACTAAAAATAAAACTCCTGGCTGGGCATGGTGGCCCGTGCCTGTAATCATAGCACTTTGGGAGGCTGAGGGAGTGAGTTCAGGGCCAGCCTGGCCAACATGGTGAAACCCCATCTCTACTAAAAATGCAAAAATTAACCAGGTATGGTTGCACACACCTATAATCCAAGCTACTCAGGACGCTGAGGCACGAGAATTGCTTGAGCCCGGTAGGCGGAGATTGCAGTGAACAGAGATCATGCCACTGCACTCCAGCCTGGGTGACAGAGTGAGACTCTGTCTCAATCAATCAGTCCATCTCCCAAACTCAACCCTACAGCAATTTCCAATATGAGAGGTGTTAGGCACACTGTGAATGAAGAGACCACCTAAACAGGCTTTGTGTGAGCAACAAGGCTGTTTTATTCACCTGGGTGTGAGTGAGCTGAGTCAGAAAAGAGAGTCAGTGAAGGGCAGAGGGATAGGAGTTGGTTTTATAGATTTGGGGTAGGCAGTGGAAAGTTACAGAAGTTATAGTTCGGGGCACTTTTTGCAAGCCAGGTGGGTGCTGGTGGGGGCAGTGTCAGAAGTCCGGTGTCACAAGGTTGACTTATCAGTTGAGGCAGGAATGGTTGAGGCAGGAGCAATGGTGGAATGTCACAAGGTGGGTTAATCAAGCACTGCAGGAGCTAGCTATTCTTCTTCTTTTGTGATTTTCCTGTTACCTTAGGCTTTCTGGCTCCAGGAGGCCATCTGGAGGTGCATGTGTGGGTCACAGGGGTCACCATGGTATAGTCCATGGTACAATCAGTTCAGAGAACCTTGCATTAGGCAGAAATTTTTTCTCTTCTATTTTTTTTTAATTGCATTTTAGCTTTTGGGGTACATGTGAAGAACATGCAAGATTGTTGCATAGGTACACACATGGCAGTGTGATTTGCTGCCTTCTTCCCCTTCACCTGTATCTGGCATTTCTCCCCATGCTATCTCTCCCCACCTTCCCACCCCCCGTCCCTCCCCCATTTCCCCCCAACAGACCCCAGTGTGTAGTGCTCCCCTCCTTGTGTCCATGTGTTCTCATTGTTCAACACCCTTCTATGAGTGAGAACATGGGGTGTTTGATTTTCTGCTCTTGTGTCAGTTTGCTGAGAATGATGGTTTCCAGGTTCATCCATGTCCCCACAAAGGACACAAACTCATCATTTTTGATGGCTGCATAATATTGCATGGTGTATATGTACCACATTTTCCCTGTCCAGTCTATCATCGATGGGCATTTGGGTTGGCTCCAGGTCTTTGCTATTGTAAACAGTGCTGAAATGAACATTCCTGTGCATGTGTCCTTATAGTAGAACGATTTATAATCCTTTGGATATATACCCAGTAATGGGATTGCTGGGTCAAATGGAATTTCTATTTCTAGGTACTTAAGGAATTGCCACACTGTCTTCCACAATGGTTGAACTAATTTACACTCCCACCAACAGTGTAAAAGTGTTCCTATTTCTCCACATCCTCTCTAGCATCTGTTGTCTCCAGATTTTTTAATGATCACCATTCTAACTAGCGTGAGATGGTATCTCAATGTAGTTTTGATTTGCATTTCTCTAATGACCAGTGATGATGAACATTTTTTCATATGTTTGTTGGCCTCATGTATGTCTTCGTTTGTAAAGTGTCTGTTCATATCCTTTGCTCACTTTTGAATGGGCTTGTTTTTTTCTTGTATATCTGTTTTAGTTCTTTGTAAATTCTGGATATCAGCCCTTTGTCAGATGGGTAGACTGCAACATTTTTTTCCCATTCTGTTGGTTGCTGATACACTCTAATGACTGTTTCTTTTGCCGTGCAGAAGCTGTGGAGTTTGATTAGGTCCCATTTGTCTATTTTGGCTTTTGTTGCCAATGCTTTTGGTGTTTTGGTCATGAAGTCCTTGCCTACGCCTATGTCCTGAATGGTTTTGCCTAGATTTTCTTCTAGGGTTTTTATGGTGTTAGGTCTTATGTTTAAGTCTTTAATCCATCTGGAGTTAATTTTATTGTAAGGTGTCAGGAAGGGGTCCAGTTTCTGCTTTCTGCACATGGCTAGCCAGTTTTCCCAACACCATTTATGAAACAGTGAATCCTTTCCCCATTGCTTGTTTTTGTCAGGTTTGTCAAAGATCGGATGGTTGTAGATATGTTGTGTTGCCTCCGAGGCCTCTATTCTGTTCCATTGGTCTATATCTCTGTTTTGGTACCAGTACCATGCTGTTTTGATTACTGTAGCCTTGTAGTATAGTTTGAAGTCCAGTAATGTGATGCCTCCTCCTTTGTTCTTTTTGCTTAGAATGGACTTGGCTATGCGGGCTCCCTTTTGGTTCCATATGAAGTTTAAGGTGTTTTTTTCCAGTTCTGTGAAGAAGGTCATTGGTAGCTTGATGGGAATAGCGTTGAATCTGTAAATTACTTTGGGCAGTATGGCCATTTTCACGATACTGATTCTTCCTAACCATGAACATGGAATGTTTCTCCATCTGTTTGTGTCCTCTCTTATTTCGTTGAGCAGTGGCTTGTAGTTCTCCTTGAAGAGGTCCTTTACGTTCCTTGTTAGTTGTATTCCTAGGTATTTTATTCTCTTTGTAGCAATTGTGAATGGCAGTTCGTTATTGATTTGGCTCTCTTTAAGTCTGTTTTTGGTGTACAGGAATGCTTGTGATTTTTGCACATTGATTTTGTATCCTGAGACTTTGCTGAAGTTACTTATCAGTTTCAGGAGATTTTGGGCTGAGACGATGGGGTCTTATACATATACAATCATGTCGTCTGCAAATAGAGACAATTTGACTTCCTCCTTTCCTAATTGAATACCCTTCATTTCTTTTTCTTGCCTGATTGCTCTGGCTAGAACTTCCATTACTATATTGAATAGGAGTGGTGAGAGTGGGCAT